>NC_132841.1:85196492-85496492 GCF_048164855.1 Canis lupus baileyi
GGGCGGGCAGCCAATGAGCGGGCGCGGGGCGCGGGCGCGGGAGCCGAGCCAGTCGGGGCCCTGGGAGGACGCGGCGGCGGCGCTGAGCCCGCTCCGGGCTCCCTGCTCCCCGCTGCTCCCCGCTGCTCCCCGCAGCTCCCCGCAGCTCCCCGTCCGGGATCCTCCCCGCTGCTCCCCGCTGCTCCCCGTCCGGGGTCCTCCCCGCTGCTCCCCGCTGCTCCCCGTCCGGGGTCCTCCCCGCTGCTCCCCGCTCCCGCGCCGCGCGGTCCTCCGAGGGAGGCGGGCGCCGGGCCTGGCCTCCTGCCCCGGGCGGGGGCGCGCACCTGCCGGGAGGGGGCGGGCGGGGGCGCGCCTGGGTCGGGCGCTGCCTGCGGGGCGGCGGGGGCGGCGCTGAGGCCCGAGCGGCTCCGGGACCCCCGCCCCCCCCCGCCCCCCCCGCCCTCCCCCGCCCCCCCCCGCCCCCCCCCGCCCCGGGCCGGAGCCGACGCAGCCCGGCCGAGCCCCCCCCGCCCCTCCCCTTCCTCCCGCCCCGGCGAGGCCCGCGAGCGCCGCCGACGCTGAAGATGAAACTTTTGCTGCTGCTGCTGCGGGCCCCCCGGTGAGCGAGGCGGCGGCGGCGGCTGCGCCCCTCGGACCCCTGGAAGCTGCTGGGGGGCAGGGGTTACAGTATTTGGCATTAATGTCGGGGTCTGAGATCCGAGGCAGAGCTGTGCCTTATGCATGTTGAGATGCTGCGTGTGTGCGTGCGCGTGTGTGTGCAGGATGCGCAACTAGGAAAACCTGCGTGCATGTAACAGGTGAAAAAAATGCAATTTTATGAGCTTGTTATTACGGTATTTGCCCGTCTGCATGCCTCTTTGTACTTCAGGGACTTTCAGATTAATCAAGAGTAAACGTCCCTCGCTATTTCCCTGCCGGGTATCAAGAAAGGGGAAAATAAAATTCTTAGGTGCCATAAGGTCTTGTGTTTGCTCAGGTGATGGCATCGCTGCTTTGAGCTGAGAGAGACAGATCACAGGAAGATTTTATTATGCAGCCAAAAAAAAAAAAAAAAAAAGAAAGAAGAAAAAAAAAGAAAAAGAAAAAGAAAAAAACCCCACAAGCTCTGACAGTGCTTGGGAACCTGTATTTTCCACTCTGGGATCACCCACAGATTTCTTCAAAGCAGGGGGCTTTCCTTATGCAGTAATTGTTCTCTTCTATTTTAGTGGACTTGTCTTGCCAGGGGAAATATGCTAAATCCAGAGTTTGAGGTCCGGATTAGGTCTGGCGTGTACCCTGTGGGATGTGGGAGGGGAAAGCAGGGTAGGATAGTGGTAGAGAATGAGCTCTGGGGTCTGACACGCTGCTCCAAGCACCTATCATCATTCCAGCTTCTTTCAAGCCTCCTGTTCGTATTTATTTAATTCTGGGTTTCCTGATCATGAATCAGCCCACGGTAGGTCAACACGTTGATTCAGTTCGTAAGGCCCCCATCGCATGCCTTGCCGGGTGAGTATTTTATAAACCATAATACTGATGGTTTTTAGAGATTGCTAACTTAAGAAGGGAGCAATTGGAAAAAAAAAAAAAAAAAAAAAGGAAATGATATCAATGGCCAAGTTTGGTTTCCTGACAAGGTAAGTAGAAAAATCAGGATTTACTGTTTTAGATGCAAAGGGAAATATGCTGGTAGAAGGAAGGTAAGGACTGGGGAGCTCTAGCTGTCTGGGTGTCTGGTGCATGTGGAATATCACCGGCTGTAGCAGTTGCAAACATGGTCACTAGCAACCAGCGCCTGAGTAAGATCTATACACTGGCAATTGGAAATTATCCCTCCTGATGCCCTAATTCGGGTGCATTTAACGGAATCATGAGCATGAGGGAGTCATTCCAACTTTATAGATTCTTCAGATGAAGCATGCTTTATATGGTAAATAGAGAGCATTTTTTTTGCCTTATATAAATATCACTACTGTGCCTCATGTTGATTTTTCTGGTCTGATGAATGCACACCACAAGTTCACAAGTGTGTGTGTCCCACTTGCCCTGTGCGTGGCCTGTCGATGGTTAAAAGTTTGAAGTATACCTGATGTATTTGCAACTGAGAGAGTCATTCTTTAGAATCTGAACATGCATGTGCGTTTGGTGCGTCTGGATAAAACAGAGCTTAGTGACCTGAAGATATTTCTTTATCTCGGATCCCTGCGTTTGATAGAGTGTAGTCAAAGGAAAAGTGAGAGAAAGTGAGAGATTAAAGACAGCAAGTATGTAAGATGTTGTTTTGCTTTTTTTTTTTTTTTATAAGTAGAGGACTTCAAACTTTTTAATTTGCTTATGTGCCTTTCATGTAGTTGCATTATATGTGTGTATGGAACCGCATTTTGGATAAGGGCTTCTTCAATTTTGGTGCTATTGATATATTAGGCTGCATAATTCTCATGGGCAAGGGAGCCTGTCCTGTGTTTTATAGGATGCCTAGCAGCCTCCTGGTTTTCTACCCTCAAGATGCCAGTAGCAGCATTCCCAAACTGTGACAAGGAAAACTATCTCCAGGCATTGTTAACTATTTCCTTGGGGGGGGGGCAACCATGCACCCCTCTCCCACTGAAAACCACTGCTGTGGGAAAAAAAAAAAAAAAAAAAACAACAACAAAGATGGTGTGCAGAAAAGGGTCATAGAACACATGGTTTGAGTAGGCAACTGCTCACATTTAGTTCAATTTGGCTGCTCTGTGGTGATTCTCCTTCTCTTGCTCTGATGGAGTTCCACTGCTAGGTGTTTCCTTAGGTCCCTAACACAGACTGTGGAAGATCTGGTCAGTATTCTTGTTTTTCTGTAGACTGAGAGACTGGGCTGTATTATTATATGCTATCGTTTGTAGGAACAAGAGGAAAGTTTAAAAACGAGAAAAAGAAAATGTAGATGTGGAGGCTCAAGATACATTTCAATTTTTTTCAGATGAGTCTTTACTATAAATAATAAGTAAATGAAAGCTATAGACTCTACTTTAGAATAGCTTTGGTTATTGTTTTCTTTTTTTTTTTTTTTTTTTTTTTTTTTGAGTAGGTATATGTTTGGAATGTCAGGAGTGGGCGTTCACTCCAGGCATTCCATGTGCTTGGAGTAGTTTAAAATGTTCAGAGGCTCCAGAAGTCAAAGGGAAACATTTTTATTTTAAATGCATAGTTTGTATTGGCAGTCATCTGTAGCACAATAAAAAAAATATATGGGATCCCTGGGTGGCGCAGCGGTTTAGCGCCTGCCTTTGGCCCAGGGCGCGATCCTGGGGACCCGGGATCGAATCCCACATCGGGCTCCCGGTGCATGGAGCCTGCTTCTCCCTCTGCCGTGTCTCTGCCTCTCTCTCTCTCTCTCTCTGTGTGACTATCATAAATAAATTTAAATATATATATATATATATATATATCTCGAGCTTAATGATTTGAAGACATAGCAGAACGTGACCCTGACCCTGGATTTCTTGTGTCAAATGTCGCGTGTATACAGGGCATTTCTCCTCATTTGCAAAAGGGGAGAAGAATAGGCTTGAGAACCATACAATACAAGGTGTTAAAATGGGTTTCAGTTGGTAAAGATCTACAGCACGGTTGGCACTTTATCATAGACTCAATGTCTTTGGTCATTTGTGTGATGAGATTGACTCAGCATGCTGAATCTTCCAGCTATTCTGGTTAAAATTTATCTATAAGAAATGATAATATTTCTGTTTTGTCTTTTATTTAAATTCCAGTCAGTTGATGTACAGTGTAATACTAGTTTCAGGTGGACAATATAGTGATTCCGCGCTTCCATACGAGAGCCTGAGCTCATTGCTAGTGCCCTCCTTCATCCCCATCACCTGTTACACCCATCCCTTCACCCCAGGGACCATCAGTTTGTTCTCCTTAGCTAAGAGTCTGTTTCTTGGTTTGCTAATCTCTCTCTCTCTCTCTCTCTCTTCTCTCTCTCTCTCCTTTGATTGTATAAATGGCGGTATTTTTTTTTTAAGTTCTTAACTTTTTTTTTTTAAAGATTTTATTTATTCATTCATGAGAATACACAGAGAGGAGAGAGAGGCAGAGTCACAGGCAGAGGGAGAAGCAGGCTCCATGCAGGGAGCCTGACATGGGATTCGATCCCGGGTCTCCAGGATCAGGCCCTGGGCTATAGGCGGCACTCAACCACTGAGCCACCAGGGCTGCCCGAATGGCAGTATTCTTAAAAATATTTTTTATGGATGAAATAACACATTTTAATTTTGAAAGATGCTGCAAGTTATGGATAAATCTAATTTTTCTCTCATTTCCGTCCTCCCCCAGATTATCTACATTTATAATTTGTTCAAAAATACAGAAATGTGAAACCTGGAATGCACCTTGAAACTTACTCTTCAGCAATAACCATTATTACCAATTCGGTATATTTTGTCAAAATGATTTTTAATGAATAGTTTAATATATATATCTATATATAATTGTTAAATATAGCTTTAAAGTTAAAGATGCGGGTGTACACATCTGTCTGCATTCATATGGGCATATATACATAGACACGTTGAACACAGCTCAGTATTATACCCTAATAGTTTTATAGCGTGTTCACTCTTCTATGTGAATTTATAGAGAATTCATGTATATTTAGCAAGAATCCAGTACAGCATTATGCACAGATCTGACATTCAACTCTAGTTCAATTTTCGAGACATGCATCTGCTTCTAGCTTTCTCTTCTTATTAGGCCAGAGTGATTTCAGATTGGTTGATGCCTCTGCCATAGTGAGTGGTATACTTGTGACTCTCACATGGGATTACATAGACCTACTGTCATTCCTTTAAGTAATCCTCCATTAAAATTTTTTTAATAGTAAAGGGAAGACCAAATTAAGTTAAATAATTTAGTATCTCTATCATTGCTGATAGCATTTTGACTTTTAAGTGTGGCACATGTTCCAGGAAGAGAATTCCAGGAAAATAGATGGACTTCAGGGAAACATAGGAACAGATATAAGAAGGACATTCACTTTAGTGTGTCCTGACCTGCCTGGATGGTGCTTCTGTAGATACCAGAAAATTCTGGTGTGGAGACTTCTACACTGCATGGCTACCTCAATTTAGGAAACTTCTTCTTGGTAGTCTGAGAATAAAATGAATAGATTTCAATCCCTACAAGTATTTGAGTAAAATACTGAATAAAGAAAATATTTCACTTATTATTATACTCACTGGATGGGATATAATAGTTGAATTGCTAGTGAAATGGAGAATTTGCCAGGTGCCTCCACTGAAAAAAGAGAATCCACCTATCATTTTATATTTCACTTATGTTTAGATGACCATACGGTTCTTCAAATAGATATTTATTTTCATTATATTTATGCCTTTGGGACAATATATATGACTAATATATAACTACATGCGATCTGATATGCTTGGCAATTTCACTTGATCCAATTACTTTCAGTCAATCTACCTGATACCAAAAGTATTTTAAATAAAAATATCTGTCTAGGTTAAACTCATAGCTATCAATGGGATTTAAATGAGGACTGGATGCCATTTTAACATATTAAAGCATCCCCATTACAAAGAATTTTTGAAACCAGTGTTGGCAAAGTTGTGATAAAACTCTTATTTACACTTATCCCTTGTAGAAATGAAAATTAACATACCAGTTACGAAAAGCAATTTTCAGTCCTTGGCCAGAGATGGGAAAAGGGAGATTTCCTGAAATGAAACTTATGGAAGTAAACCACTAAAAAAAACATGGAGAAATCACTCAAGAAGTTAAACTTAAGAATTTGAATCAATCTAAATGGGGATAAATTGAAGGAACTTGAATAGTAAACTTAATATAAAATGTGTTTTTTGAAGGATATCAAAAATATCCATTCAGTTGGATAATAATATATTGAGACAAAAAATGTGTACCTCCCAATTTTTCTGTGTCCTTTATATATTTAAACATGTGTGTAATTAGTATCTTTAGTGGCCTTGTGATATGATTTAAATGAGCTAGGAAAATATCAACAAATTATTTTAACCTAATGCACTTTTACTGCTTTTATGAAGAACCTGCTTATTGGCTGATTGGTTCAGTTTAACTTATCAATAGATGAGAAAGCCCTGTATTACTGATTGGGGCAGTAAACCAGTTTCAAAAGCCTATTCAGTAAGATTTTCAATTCTGCGATTGAAATTCTACTCTTAGATGATTTATCATGTTTTATAGCAAAAATAGTCATCTTAGATATTAAATTATACTTTACTATATTAAATATTAAATTCATTTATGATGATTACATTTTATCTGGGAAGAGTGATATGCAAAGGAAATAATGTAGAAAATATTATGAAGGGGGAAAATGAAAGTGGGATATCGAATCAAAGCTTTGTTTTTCTTAATTTATTTTAATAAATTTATCTTAATTTTATTTTATTTATTTATTTATTTTTTGGAATCAAAGCTTTGAAGAAGTAAGTGGTAGTTTTTATTTTAGCCATTATGGCTTGTAAGCCCTCATTGGGAAGGTGCCTTTGAATAAAAGCTTGGAGGAAGTATGGCTATGGACAATATTGATATGACACACCATGTTCCAGAGGGGATGAAAGCAAGTGCAGAAGTGGGCAGGAATATGCACGCCCTAGAGAAGAACAGCAAGGTCAGCGTAGTTGGAATGAAGTGACAGAAATGGAGTCTAGAAGGTGATCATGGAAACCAGATGGTGTGGAGATCCTGTAGATTAGCATAAGGACCTTGTATTTTTCCTAGGAGATTTGGAAGTCTTAGATATTTCTGACCAGAGAAATGACTTCGTCTGGCATCTGTTACATTAGGTGGTAAAAAAAGGTGAAGAATACAGATGGGATCGAGGTTACTCATCAGCTCCATATTAGCAAGGAAGTCCGGCCATAGAGTTGCAATTAGACTGAAGAGGAGCTAGAGCAGCAGCAGACAGGTACGGCGTTATTTCAATAATTTGGAGGAGATAAAATGACAACCTGCAGCACAGTGAAAGCAATGGAGGTGGGAGAAAAGAGGTATATCTTGAAATTAAACCTGGTGGGACTTGACATGGGATAGGCTCTTTGAGGTGGTGGGGGACAGTGAGGGCGAAGCATCTGTTTTGTTTGCTGCATCCTGAGCAATCAGAAGGATGCAGTTATGGAGCACCTGGCTGACCCTGTCAGGAGAGCTTGTGGCTCTGGATTTCAGGGTCATGAGCTCAAGCCCCATATTGAGTAGAGAGATTACTTAAATAAATAAACTTAAAAAAAAAAAAAAAAAAAAAAAACAAGAAGCAGAAGAAGGATGCAGTTGCTATCTCCTAAGAAGGGGAGGGAAGGAAATGGACAGAACAAAGTGTAGCAGGGGAAGGAGAAGAGGCAGTTAGATATGAAGAACGGAATTTTGTGCGATTTTTTCAGGTTTTTTTTTTTTTTTTTTAAGTACACTCTGCCCAGCATGGAATCCAGTGCAGTGCCAGAACTCAGAACCCCAAGGTCATGATCTGAGCGGAGACCAAGTGTCAGAAACTCAACTAACCGAGCCACCCAGGCACCACGTACAGTTTTAGATTTAAATGTCTAAGTAGGGATGGCACGGAGCTTGTTGAATACACAGGTGAGGGGTCCAGGGAAGAGCTGTCAGCTGGAGGAAGGATATCAGAAGTCATCCCTCACAGGTTGCGTTTAAAGTGAAGAGATTGGGGCACCTGGTGAATTAGTTGGTTAAGCGGCTTTCTTTGGCTCAGGTCTTGATCCCAGGGTCCTGGATCAAGCCCCACATCAGGCTTTCTGCTCAGTGAGGAGCCTGCTTCTCCCTGTCCCTCTGCTTGCTGCTCTTCCTGCTTGTGTGTGTGCGCGCTCTCTCTCTCTCTCTCTCTCTCTCTGTAGTAAATAAACAAGTAAATAACATATTTAAAAATAAAAATAAAAATAAATTAAATAAAATGAAGAGATGATATGAATGAAAAGATGAGAAACACAAGGCCAGAATCTAGAACCACTCAACACAGGTAGAGTTGAGAAAATGAAAAGCAGCCCAATGGGTTTCTTGAGGCCTTAAAATCAAATATTGGCACAAAATTATTGGTTCAGTCATCTCTAGATTTTCGTGTTCATTAACATAGTTCTCGTCTTTTAATATTTTTTTTTCGTCTTTTAATATTTTTACTGGCTTTAACTGAAGCTCGATGTTACAATGATTGCTTTTTACATTTGACAAATACATAAAATATATCTAATTAATAATGACTGAATATTTTGCTTTTTTCCAACCCAAAATTATTCTACAAATATTCTGCAGAGTAGGTATGAAGTCTCTTGTAGCCATTGTTGCAATTAAGGAACATTATGTTTTTATGTTGCTGTCCAGCTCATGATTTATGTCCAGCCTTTGATGTGCATGATAAATATATAAAGAGATAAATATATAAAACATCAAGATATGAATCTATAGTTTCAACCGCAGGTATGAGCTGACAAAAAAAAAATAATGAAATAGAACTTTAAGCAAATATGCAAGATTACTATGTTAGTAGGTCTTATCAGTGACGCTCACACCAATGAAAGTGTTCTTTCAACAACTATTCCAGGGCACATGCACGCACACGCACACAAGCCTACGACTCTATGATCACATTCAATTTCTTAATCTAAACAGAGGGTAATCAGCTTGAATAACCAGCACTTCACTAACCAAGCTTCACTTCACTTCACTTTACAATCTCAGATGAATTAAATCTCTTAACTTCTGCAACTCAGGTTTACGAGAGAAGTTACAAGAGCTTGAAGAATTAAAGACTAAAGTGTTGTGCAGTTCTGGCCTCCACGTTGAAGGCCAGAATAACGGTCGCAGAAGATGTTCAGGTCTGAATTCTTGGAGCCCGTGAATATATTAGGTGGCAGAGGAAGAGTGAGAATGTAGATGCCAGGGAGGGTGCTAACCTGCTAACCTCACTCAGGGAGCTGGTCCTGGAGTATCCAGGTGGGCCCACAGTACTCACGGGGTATTAGACGCGGAGAAAGGAGGCATCCAGGAGGCCTGGGTGATGATATATGGGAAAGACTCAACTCGGATGTTGCTGGGTTGATAGGGAGGAAGAGGGCAGAGCATGGAGGGCTTTGGGAAGCCGCTAGAAACTGGGAGAGGCGAGGATTCTCCGCTAGAGCCTTTAGAAAGGGAGGCAGCCATGCCCACATCTTCATTTTAGCTTAATTGTGAGACTCATTTCTGATTTTTGACTTGACCCTGGTCAGGCTCCTGACCTACAGAACCAACCATAAGATAAGAACTTTGTAATGTTGAAAGTCACTAAACTTGGGTATTTTTTTTTTTTTTGCATGAAACTGATATAGCTAGCATTAAGGAGGTGTTTTAAATTCTGCCTTTTATAACCACATCGTGAATTCTTTGAGAATAGAGATATAGAATATTATTGAATATACAATAATTATACCATTAACCCTGAGATTGCTATATTGTTCTACACTATAAATTACTGAAAAAAGTCATGATATCAAGCCTGAAAGATGTTTTATAAAGTAGAATGTGAGCTATGATTGATGATCCCTAATGAAAGAAAACAATATATCTTACCTAATGTGTATTTTCTTAGCCCCAGTAAGGGCATTGTACTTCTATTAATATGAGTGTACTGGACTTCTGGGTCCTGTGTCCAAATATGATTTAAAGAGTGTCAAAGTCTCTCCTATAGCTCCTTTAGGTAGATTATTCATGTAAGTAACAATGCAAAGATCGACTTACAAATTAAGGGAGGAATAGAATATATAGCAAAATAAGCAGCTTTTGACTCTTTTGGTTTTATAGTAGGAAATATTTGACTTCTGAGCAAAACTGATTTATAAAGAGCACATTTCATTATGGTAGGCCATTCTGTAGTTCAGAGGATATAAAGATATATAACCTGGTGTGATTAACAAATATGGATTTTGGGATCCCTGGGTGGCTCAGTGGTTGAACATCTGCCTCAGCTCAGGGCGTGATCCTGGGGTCCTGGAATCGAGTCCCACGTCGGGCTCCCTGCATGGAGCCTGCTTCTCCCTCTGCCTGTGTCTCTGCCTCTCTCTCTCTCTCTCTGTGTGTCTCTCATGAATAAATAAATAAAATCTTAAAAAAATATGGACTTAGAATGAGAATAAGAAATATGTGTTCTTTCAATGATTTTTTTTTTTTTTTTAAGATTGATTGGAGAGAGAGTGTGTGTGTGCAAGTGGGTAAAGGGCATAAGGAGAGGGAGAGAATCTCGACTCCCACAGAGCATGGAGCACCATGTGGGGCTCTTTCTCGTGACCCTGTCATCATGACCTAAGCTGAAACCAAGAGCCAGACACTTAAGTGACTGAGCAACCCAGGTGCGCCTGTGATGTAACTATTTTTAAATAAGTGAATGAGATGATTTTTAAGTAGGGAAAAAAGTTATTGAGCTTCCCTTCTGAATGACTCTTCCTCATGTTTAAAGCCTAACATTCAGGTGAATGTTCATAGAAAAATTTTGAGTGTATTTCAAGTGTATAAAAAGTGAAAGACTGGAGTAAAGCAGATCTTTTAGTAGTATTTGGTTAATTACAGTTTTATTTCAGTCTATATGTCACAGACTTATCATTTGCTCATACCTGGTACAAAAGCCCCATTCAGCCCATGACTCTGCTGGTGACAGTAGACTCGCCCACCTGTACGTGAGCCATTCCACGGCAGGAGGAGAACCCGAATGAGTAATGCACACAGGTGCTTTCCCCAACCTGGCTTCCTGGTCATATTAGAAGCACTGGAGCAAATTGTCCATCTGCGCTTCCATACTCTTGATCCATGTTCCATGATCAGCTTCCAAAGGCCCTGGCTGGCCACCTAGGGACGGAACCAACTCTGAGTCATGCATCCATCCCTGGCACATAATCAAGTGGCATTTCATTTTCCTTTTACGTGTTTTGCTTTTCTGATTTATATCCATTCTATTGATCTTTTAAATGGTAGGTGCTCAGTGTAACGAGTCAAATGACAAGGTTAACAACCTCCATTTCCCTTTCTTCAATCCCTACTCAGCTGAAATATCCACTAATTAGAATTTTTATCTATGGATGCCTTTCTCTGTATATCTATAAAACATGTATGAACATATGATAGATATGTGAACATATATATGCATATAGATATAATATAGGCATGGACTTTTTCCTGTTCTTTAAGGTAAATCTGTCATTTTACTGTATACCAGGAAAACACATACAGTAGGTCACTACAATCTCTGTAGGTCAGTGATACCAGTCTGATTCTTCCTCGCCTTTATTGTCTCTGGATTAATTTCTTTTCATTCCTGTTTCTGTCTTTATGTCCTACCACATTCCCTCTTTTTTTTTTTTTTTTCCTCTTCTGTCCCTCTTCAGTCTTATCCCTCCAAAGTTTTATTTGCTCCTGTGTTAGTTAGCATGGGCAGCCGTAAGGACATCTCGAAGCCTCTGTGCCTTAAACAATAGGAATTCATTTCTCATAGTCGTAGAGGCTAGGAAGTCCATGATCAAGGAAGGTGCTGCTGGCAAGTTCAGGTTCCTGGTGAGTGCTCTCTTCTCTCTTCCTGCTTACAGATGGCCACTTGCTGTGTCCTCATATGGCAGAAAGCAAGCTCTTAGGGATCTCTTTTGATAAGAGCACTTCCTCATATGAGGGCCCCTCCCTCAAAGCCCACCCAAAGGCCCTTCTCCAAATATAATCATGCTGGGGGTTAGGGTTTCTATAGATGAATTTTGGAGGTACAAGATTCAGTCCATAGCAGCAGTTCTTTCTTCTCTTTTCCTATTTTCAACTCTTTTAAAAATGATTATTTTTACATTTTTGTATTTATGTATTTATATATTTTATAGATATAAATATACATTTATATATTTTTATTTTAATAAAAATGAAAATATTTTTATTTTTATTAAAATAAAATTATTTATTATTATTATTATTATTATTATTACTATTATTATTTCTAAACACCCTGTTTCTTCTCTCTGCCATTCTTTTTTCTACCATTCATTCCAGCATCCTCAGTATGTTCTGTTCCACATTCACCTCTTCTCCAAAGCTACCTGATGTGACTTTTAAGATTGTACCTGAATACTATGGCCATCTGTGTCTCTGAAACCCTTCATAATACTAGAAACTAAGTCCACACTCCTTCCCTGAAAGGTTTCAGGTGACAATCATCAAATAGGTCATTTTTTCAAGATGGTCTAAAGGTCGTGAATATTGCTTGACTTCTGTGACCACTCCATACTCTAAAATGCTGAAACAACAAGTTTGTAGTAAATGTAAATGCATGTAAATATGCAGAGAATAATATTTAATAAATGATCCTCGTGCATGCAGAGAATGTATTATCTTTCTCTCGATGCTTTCTTCTATAATTACGCGGGTTGCCAGAATCTGTGACATTTTTTGTGTTGTCTGTGGTATCTCAAGACTTTTTTCTTTCTGGATTTATTGAATGTGTTCTGTAAAGTGGAGCCTAAAATTGTTTGTTTCAAAGTTTTTAAAACAGTTTCTGGACATCTCATTACGAAAAATCTTCTTTGATCCATTTCTTACTCAGTTGGGTAATAAAAAGAGAATCTCAGGAGATGGCGATCAGTAGGTCAAGGCCTGAATCACCCTTTCGGATGAGATGTTCTCACCAACTTCGAAGGTGGCTCTTGTGTGACTCTAGGAGATATGTAGCAGTTGGGAATAGCTTGCTTCTCTCTGAGAAAGAATCTCACTCTATTTCCAGTCCAGTGCTAAGGAGAATTTTATGTGTATGCAAAAAGGTATTTTTAACACAAATTTGGTATTAGCATCATGGAATTGCTGACTCTTCCGAGTGTAAAATTGTGGCTTTCAGAAAGAAGTAAACTGGGACACTGTGTCAGCATCCTGGAAATGAAACCCCTTCTTTCCTAAAGGAAATGGCAAACATTTAAAATGAAAAAGCAACACATTAACTCAATGAAAACGCTAGATTGTTCCAATCAATAAACTCTGCAAAAGTAGTTTATTCTTAGCCAGTACGAGTTCACGTCTGTAACTTATCACAACACAAAAGTATTCTTTGTAAAATTTTGACTTTCTGAACAACATGAAATATTTAAAATAACAATTGCTTCACATTAGATTGTGTTTAATTGTTATTGATCTTTCTGCTCTATGTAAATACTACCTCAGAGCTTGCTTTTCAGGTGCTTCTCAAAGTGCACATTTCCCCTGGAAGCACCATGATTTACTTTTCTGCATATTAATTCTTCACCCAAAACCAGTCCATTTTCTCCAGTTTGTTGCCTTTCATTAACAAATTACTGCATTAGAAAGTAACCGTTTTATAAAATATGAAAGTAGCACATTTTGGCAAAATATGTTTCATTGGATAAAAAAGATGAATTTAGGTGTAATTTTCTTATAGAGACTTGATATAATGAAGAAGTTGAGAGAAATTTACCTAATGTATACTTTGCAGTTTTCTTTTTTAAACATTTTTTTTTGAATTTTTATTTTATGATAGTCACAGAGAGAGAGAGAGAGAGAGAGAGAGAGGCAGAGACATAGGCAGAGGGAGAAGCAGGCTCCATGCACCGGGAGCCCGACGTGGGATTCGATCCCGAGTCTCCAGGATCGCGCCCTGGGCCAAAGGCAGGCGCGCTAAACCGCTGCGCCACCCAGGGATCCCTACTTTGCAGTTTTCAATTAACTTATTGATTTAGTTGCATTGATCATTATATAAAGTACCATTTATAATTTACACGTGTGTGTGTGTGTGTAGTTAGCCATGCTAACTAGAAGTCTTTTTTTCTGGGACCTTTGGATATTGAGTAGGTATTATTATTTTTTTTTATAAATTCATTTTTTATTGGTGTTCAATTTGCCAACATATAGAATAAGACCCAGTGCTCATCCCGTCGAGTGTCCCCCTCAGTGCCTGTCACCCATTCACCCCCACCCCCCGCCCACCTCCCCTTCCACCACCCCTAGTTCGTTTCCCAGAGTTAGGAGTCTCTCATGTTCTCTCTCCCTTTCTGATATTTCCCACTCATTTTTTCTCCTTATATTCCCTTTCACTATTTTTTATATTCCCCAAATGAATGAGACCATATAATGTCTGTCCTTCTCCGATTGACTTATTTCACTCAGCATAATACCCTCCAGTTCCATCCACGTCGAAGCACGTGGTGGGTATTTGTCGTTTCTAATGGCCGAGTCATATTCCACTGTATACATAGACCACATCTTTTTTATCCGTTCATCTTTCGATGGATACCGAGGCTCCTTCCACAGTTTGGCTATTGTGGACCTTGCTGCTGTGAACATCGGGGTGCAGGTGTCCCAGCGTTTCATTGCATCTGCATCTTTGGGGTAAATACTATTAACCTCATTTCTTGTATGAGTAAACTGAAGTCATACAAGTTCACAGACTTGCCCAATGGAGCACACTTCATACTATCCAAATCACTGAGCATGCTGTGCCTTCTTTAATCCATCGTACCTCTCCAACACTCATCCTCCATACCCTGTTGACCGTGGATTGGATACCTTTGCCTCATGTTACCATTTTAAACTTTCTAAAATCAGTGGGAGACCGTCTAACTCATGTCAGCACCAAATCTACACATAAACTGGTATCTAACTTCTAACCCCTTTTCTCTGCTCAAGTTATAGTGAAAGAGCATTCCTGCTATGATCCATACCCTGTTCTCAGGGTTCCCTCTCTGGGCCGACCCTGAGTCTTCCGCTGAATTGGTTGCATCGTCAAATTATCCTTTCCTGACTCATCACATTCTATATATTCCATATACCGAGTCCTATATATGGTACCCCTAAAATATATCTAAAATGTGTTCACTAACTTTCATATCTGCTGGCATCACACTAGGACATGACCCCTTCTACAAAGGTCTCCTCTCATTTGCCTTCATCAGCAAATGCTGTCCTTCAATCCTTTGCGATATACCAGCTACCAAAAACTTCTTGAAAATCTAAATCAGTAGATGTTGCTCTTTTTTAAAATCCTTCAATGAATTTCAATTTTATGTGCAGTAAAAGACTGTAAGTTCTTGTCAGGGCCTCTAAAATCCTATATGACTTCACATAGCCTCCCTCTCCAACTTAATCCTCACTTACACCCACCAGATTATACTTCAGTGCTTTCCTCTCCTCATATATGTTGAGCCATCCTTGGGGGCATCTGAATTTGTTATTCCTTTTGTCTGAAATGCTCTTTTCTACTATTTTTCTATGCCTATAACTTTATCTTCTATGTTTAATCTCTTCCAGTTAAAAATAATCCACTTTTTCCTAAGGACGCTATCTGTTGTACTAGCATATTTTTCTCGTGCTCTTCAATGATACTATTTGTTTATTAATTTACTCCTTTTTTTTTCCCTCACCTTCAACTAAGATGTAAACCCTTCTTGAACCAAGATCTTGTTTTTCATTCACCGTTGGATCCCTAATACTTAAAATATTGCCTGACACATAGCCTAGAATATATCCCATAAAATATAAAACAAATATAGACTGCAGTTGAAACAAGTCAGTCTTTTACAAGTAAACTTTTAAAAGCATTTAATTGAAGTTTACATAGAAGATATTGCATAAATCATGACATACACGCAAATAACTATTGCAAATTGAACAAACCTATCCTACCTAAAATAGTGTATTACCTGTATATTCCAGAAACCTTCCTTGTCTACTTTCACAGTCCATCCCTCTTCCCCAGATAGAACCTGTTATTCTCCTGACATCTTGCAATATAGATTAATTTCACCTGTGTACTTCATATAAATAGAATAATATGGCATGGTTCTACTGTATTTACCTTCTTAACATTATTTTTGTACAATTCATTTTGTTGATTGAATCGGTACAGTTTTTATTCTATTTTTTTTCATTTTATTGCTATAGATTATTTCATTGAATGAATACATCATAAGTTATCCATTCTGTTGAAGGGCATTTGTCTGTTTCCAGTTACTATTAAAAATAATGTGATACATACATTCTTGTATTTGAAATCTGGAGGACATATGTACGAATTTTTACTGGGTATATACTAGGAATGAAATGCTATGTTATAGGGTATGTTTATGGCCAATATTAAATAGAACTAGCCTAATATTTTTCCAAACTAGTTGTACTAATTTACATTCCCATGTCATTAAGAGTTACTCTTGTTATTGTTAATCTTGTTAATTTTAGTCATCCTTGCAGATATGTAGAGATATCTTATTGTGTTCTTCCCTAAACTATTTTTCATGTTTAAAACTACAGTAAATTTTTTAAAATAATGCAATTAGCATTCATGTTCTATAATTGAATCCATCAATTGTTTTAATTTGCCCCTTTGCTTTATTGGTAACTAGCTATCTTTATTTTTCTGACCATTTGAAAACAATTTTTAGGCATTAGAAACAGGATTTCTGAATGGGTAGATATGGCAATTTGACAGTCTCTGAATATATTTTTTACTTAACAGTTTTCCAAGTAAAATGGTAAGATACAATATAAATATCATGTGGCAAGTATGCGAGAGAAACAAATTATGTTTTGTAACTTGTGAGGAAAATGAGTAAATGAGAACAACAAAGGCCGTGAGAAAAAGAAAGAATCTCATCCATTTTGTTCATCATATTTAAAACACGATTCAGGCTCCACCTGCCGTTTGTAGATAATGCCACCATCGGGACAAAAGAAGAATATCATCTTTTCTTTGTATCTCTCACCAATTAGTACAAAGATAGTTATTAACCATGAAGGGTGGTAGTTTGGATGCCAGGAAGCAAGTGTTCACATTTTTTTTTAACTTAAACACTTTTCTCATTTTTGTAAAGCTTATTGGCATAATGGGGACAGCTGAAGAGTTGCACCATGTTTGTCTATGAAGGGAAGCTCTGATGACATACTTCAAACCTATTTCCACGAAACCTTTGTTGGAGCCTTGGATTTTTTTCTTCTTTCCCTAATTAGACTTTAAGATAAGTGTATCATTAATTCCTTATACCATCTCTGGATTGAATGAGAAACAACAAACCATTTTTGTGAAATACTAATTTAGTGGTTATTGTTATATTAGAAAAAGGTTGTTTTTAAAATATTGACTTACAAACATGCATTTTGGACATCTGTTGTATTATAGATTCTCATTATCAGAAATTTTACTTCTTTTGGTCTGTGAGAATGAAATTTGATCAATAAATACGTTTTATTTTAATTTGATATATCTTAAAATCATCTTGTTAAAATGTTTTTTTAGAACAAAATCTAAAAGTAAAAGTAAAAAAGACATGCTCTAGCAATTAGAGGTGGAATATGAGAGCATGCCACAAACTTCAGTAAGCTATTTTCTTTTATTGTAAAATAGAATTGTTCCATTTTCAGTATTCTTAATTATTTGACGTAAAAAATCTGCCTGTTTTACCTTTATATATCAATTTTATATTCTCTAGAAATTCTAACTGGATTCTTTTCACTATTATTTAAGTTACCAAATTGATCTTGTATGGCAGAGCAAATACTCTTTTATAATGTGCTCATACATATCTCAAGCTTACACATGATTTTTAAAGTGTAAATAAATACAATAAACATTATTTTCCCTGCTAAGAATCTTCAAAAAGTATTTTGATGAACTGTATCCCATGAGCCAAATAAGCTTAGCATTTCCATTTTTTATTCAGCTAAATCTTTTGCAGTTGGCATCATTTATCCACAAGAATACATATCCTTTTAAAAGACAAAGTAATATGGTATTAGTTTCAGACACTTGAGACATTAAGTTAGAGGGTTTCCTGTACTATACACCAATTAATCTGATTATATTTTACATTTTTCATTTTCTTCCTGTTAGTGATGTTGAATTTGAAAAATGCAATGCAAAAGTATGAAATGTTTAACATAGATCTTGGAACCAAGGGCATCCTAACTTACTGATAAACTTAATTTCAAATACCCGTATTTAAATTCTCAATTAAAAACTGGACATGTTAGTATATGTAAGTTTTAGGAAGATACTATTTTACTTTTTATAATATGTACTATAATTTATTATTGTTTGATTTGCCTCTTTCTGTCTCAGTGTTTAGTCCCTTTTATTCTTGCTACCTTGCATCCATATATGTCTCCCCACTGCTCTTTTATTGGCCATTGGCTTCTCTCTATGATTCTTACTCCCCTGTTCAGCTCATCAGCTTTCATGGTAATCACTCCTAATTTTATGACTCCGTGTATCTAGCATCAACCCTTAACCTGTGATCTGATCTTTTATTTCCATCAATGAACAGCCCTCTACCGCAGCATCATGTTTTTTCCCCTCAAACTTACTCGGTATATAATGCTGTTAGATTTGTAATACTAGATTTTCAGTTACATTATTCTAACAAGGTACTAATTTTTGAACTATTGAGGACCCCTCTTTGGAGTCTAAGAATATTTTTTTAATAATTGAAACAAGAACAATAGGTACTATCCCTTTTATTTTCCTGAGACCAACAGGATGGAATGTAGAGAGTGATATTTAGAATCAGTCAGAAATTGATTTGAAGCTTGATTACATTAATATTTGTATCACCACAGGCAGATTATTTAATTTTCTATTTATAATTGCACAACACTAATGGGGAAGATTGAAATACCGTTTCTAGCACAGCACAGTGTCAAGCATAAAGAAGGCACTCAGGAAAACATTGGTCTTCATCAATCGAATCTTCTGGTTTTTCTTTTTATGACATTTATAGCACCGTGGTTCCATCAAAGTCATGAAACCCAAAGTAATTGTTGACTATCCCTTCTCTAATCCTATTCCAGTTCTGTCATTTTTGCCATTAATTTATCTTGTAGATAGCCAAATTTTCTGTAATCCAATGACTATCACTGGTCATTATCTTTAATCTGGCCCATTGGGCTTGTAGTAGTTCTTATGGCATTTCTTCTCTTTTCCATTTATTTTTTTTTCTTTTATTGTCTAAGTGTTCTATAAATTGCTTGAGAGCAAACATCACGTCATTAGTTTCTCTTATATGTCCCCCTGGCCTGGTGGTATGTTACGTGGGTGACATACATTTTAATTGGTTCATTTGGAGAAAATAGATCTAATTCCATTTGACATTTAAGTCCAATGCCTACTCAATATGGTTACATATTTTTTTTACCTAGATATCTTTTATTTTATCTTAGAAATCAACCCTATCAAACTGTGAGAATATTTGTAAATGACTTTAAAAGAGCTCACCAGAACTATTGATTAAATACAGTGCCTTACTTTCTTTCTTTATTATTGGCTGCATGAATAAGTATGCACGTAGCTCTGAGAATAATAGCTTGCAGTTTGCTAATGGAAAGGGAAGTTTATCCAAAATGCCAGGCTTTGAACTCATTTCAATGAGTAGAATGTTCAACAATTAGAATCTACTTATTAAAAAAAAATAAAAGAGTTGTTCTTCCTATTTAATGGTGTAGCAATTTTGCCAATATTTTAAGCCTTTTGGTTAACATAGATTTGCTAAATATATCATTTTCCATCCTTCGGGTAGACTATAGAGAAAATAAAAAATTTATAATATCCAATTGGATATAAAGTTATGTGTATAGCTAATATAACATTAAAACGTGATAAACTTCCCTCTTTCTTATCCAGATTTATGAGCTCTTAATCTTCTCTCAGGCTTCTATATTTTTAGCTATTAAAGATTAGAAACCCAGCTAATATCCATAAAGTTATGCCATATTTTCTCTCTGAACAAGAGCATTATTGGAAATATTATTTATGTCCCATCATAATTGAATTAAATAATCTGAACAGAACAGCTGCCCAGAAATAAGCATATACTATGTTTTAATGACTAGTAACCCCCACCTATATGGTTAGATCTATTGTTTTTATTTTCATATATAAATCAAATTAGAATATAAAATAGTTCAAACACAAAGTAAAAACGTTTTCTTTTTTTTTTTTCCCTTCCTGAAAACACGGTGCTTTTTTTATGCTAGCTTCATACCATCTGTTCAGTATTTACTATATAGGTGGTGTCTTTGTAGAAACAGGAAACAAAATTTTGTGCTCTATTATAGAACGTGCATACCTCCTCGATCTTGCAAGTATCTTCACTGAGACAGATTTAGCTATTTATGGACTTGGCAGGGCAGTACATTAAGAAATTCTGATCTCTGGTGACGCTCTTCCCCACAATGTAACAAGCCTAGCTCCTTAGAGTCCTCTTCTCTTTTCCCGTTCCTTCCTCAAACCTAACCTCATGGGGAAATCTAGCCTATGGGGTAGTGAAACGGGTGATCCCCTGTACGGTTTTTGACCTAATCACCAGAGTGAAAAGTATCAAAAAAGTCAATGCTGTAATTCTAGCTCATACATTTAATTTCAGTAAGTACTTTGCTAACATATAATGCTATTTATGTAGTGTACTCAAGAAAAGTATTTTGATTATATTTCTCTATATCAGATACATTTGCTACAAGATTTTAAAAATATGCTAAAGACAGAAATGGTCTGTCTGAATGCACCAAGCCATCTGAACATACTGTGTATACAGCAGGGCTCATAATTAGTTTCTCAGATGTTTGGCAGGATTCACCAGGGAAGCTGTCTGGTCCCAGAGATGACCGTCCTGGGAGGTTTTGAGCACTGATTCAATGTCCTTATTCACTATTGGTCATTTCAGTTTTTCTCTTCCTGCTTCAGTCTTGGAAGGAAGGTTGTATATTTCTAGGAATTTATCCATTTCTTCTGGGTTTTCCAAATTGTTGACGGAGTAGGCTCTTGTGATCTCATGTGTTTCTTTAAAATCAACCGTAATGTCTCTTTTTGCATTTTTAATTTTATTCGAATCTCCTTTATTTCCTTCCGTCTAGCTAGAGGTTTGCCCATGTTGGATTTTACTTTTGAAAAACCATCTCTTAGATATTTAAAAATCTTTTCTGTTATTTCTCTGGTCTTTGTTTCATTTATTTCTACTCTGTTTTTTAGTATTTCCTTCTTCTAATTTTAGGCTTAATTTGTTCTTTTTCTAGTTCCTTAATGTGTAAAATTAGATTATTGGAGATCTTTCTAATTTCTTAATAAAGCTATTTTCTTGCTTGTTAGAGTCATGGAGAAAATCTAGGATGTTGGCTATCTCTTATATTGTCACATAGATATTGTTATACTGTTAACTTATATTCAAATAGGGCTTATTACTATTTGTTGTAAATTTCCAGGGAATTGAAGTTTTTATTTTTTAAAGCATAGCTTATAGCGTTGCTATACTTGGATTGTTCATTTTATTTGAGTCTACATAAAGTAATACCAATTTGGTTTTTGAATGCATCTGTAGAAAATGCATAAAATACAAAATGAAGACCACCTACAATCCCAACATTCAAAGATAATCTCTGTAAACACTGAATATTCTTCAGAGCATATATATATGTATATTATAATGAGCATTATATATAATCACTTTATTACATGTTGCACGTATAATGGTTTTAAAACACTTTTGCACCAAATGGTACAGCATGTGATATTCTAGTAGCCTTAAATATTTCAACATAATATTGAAAGGATGTGTCAAAATGTATATCCAAACCATTATGTTTGACTTTTTATTTTTATTGCTGCTGCCAATATTTTTGTGTTGTCATTTTTGTTCATATATTTTGAATTTCTGAATATTTTCTTAGCGTAGGTCTTATAATGGAAGTACCCAAAATGCATATATATGTATATATATGTGTGTGTGTGTATTTTATATGTATAGTTTCATGTTCCAAAAACTTTACTCAAGTTCTCTTCAACTTATCTGCATAACTAACCCATTTTGTGTACCTCCATTGACTACTCAGCTGGCTGAGTGCATTTTCTGAAAACAACATATGGAAATATTCTTGGTATGTCCTTTCTTTGATATTCTATCATGTTCTAGTTCTAAAAATTTTCAGTCAAGTGATAGACTTTAAAAACATTTGAAAATTTGGGTATTAGATTTTTTCTCTTTCACACAACTGTTCTCACTTTTCGACAGCATCTTTGTCTTATTCCTTCAAGTGGAGTTAGATTGTAATGTAAGTCACTTAATTTTCATCCTCTTAAGAATTTTTTGGAAGATTCAAAAAGTAATGCATGTAAACATATTGTGGAAGCTCAATAAACTAGTTTTTTAAAAGGGTTTGGAAATGAGAGTAGTGCAAATCCATGATTTTGTGAAAACTTGTGTAATCTAAATGAATAAACCAGGGAGTAGATATTGACCTACCCATGAGAGTTATGCTTATTAGGGCTCATTGTTGCTATTTATACTATCTTTCTTTCAGATCACTTAATAGCAAAAAGTCTAAGTCAATTTTAAACTTGAGATCAAAAAATAAATTTAAAAAAATCTAATATCCAAGAAATTACAAAGTGTTCTTTGTCATTACATAGGGTCAGTGAGTTACAAATGAGAAGTGATCATCTCATTAATATTTTTCCTGCCTTGGTGAATCAGATGGGAAGTCATATCATTTTAAGTGGATCATGTATAATGAATACTTTAAATAATATTTTCTAAAATTTAGGCATTACATTGAATTTCTTTAGGATTTTCCTGGGAAACATAGGATAATTTTATCTAGCCTATGGTGAAATTTTTTATCTTTTTTCTAACTTCTGGACTAATCATTTATTAATTATAGATAATTCATTAAATATGGATTTATCATTGGGTGCATATTACCTTTTCAATTTAACGTGTTAAATATTTATAAATAATAAATATGACTCATAAATACATGTTTCTGCCTTTAAAATCTTGAATCTGACACTGATGTAAGACAGACAAAAAAAGACAAATCATGGTAACAGAATATTCCATAAGTAAATAATTATACACACAAGCATTCATCATGCAATCAAAGAAACATCATACTCAAGGTTAAAGAAGATATCTGACAGTAAATTATGGCAATATTGGAGAAATCAACTAAAATCTTTTCAAACAAGGTGGTAATGCACTGGGGAATGAATTATCAAAAGAGCTTAAAAAAACAGAAGGAATTATGATGAATATTTATGATACCTGCGGGAGGAAAGGTTAATATAATCTTGCAAATTTTAGAAAAAAAATATTGCAGAAGAAAATGATTAGGATTTAAAATCTATAAACTTAAAACCTCCTGGAATAATTATAATTAAAAAAGTAAATGAGGCTAATAAAATATTTACTGCAATCTCAATAAAAGGCCAGCAGTTTTACTATGTTATAATAATTAAACCTTGGAAAACCTCTTGACTGTCCTCATGATTATAAAATAAAGTATTATCTAAATATTTCATAGAAACATTGAAATTAAAAGAATCATAGAGGACAAGAGGCAGTAGACAAAGTGAAGAACATAATCTCAAAGAATGTACACTATGAATCCTAGGCTTGCATGTAATTAATGGTGTAAAATTATGCCAAAGAAATCATTTTTCCAATATTACAATGCTGCTTACAGCCTATTAAGTTCCTGGCACCTGATAGGCACTAAAGGCACAGGGTATGATTAAACACCTAAACCCTGGCCTCTGTTGATACAGTCCAGCTTTGAAGCTTACCACAAGCAGGTCATAAATTTTAGGTGTAAGTATAGGGTCTCTGTTGAAGAGCCAGCATGGCGCCAGGTCAGCAGCTGAGGGTATCTACACACATCATTTAGAGATTCAGCCGTTAGCAATACATGGCTCTGTTCTCCCTGTAGGTCACTATCACTCAGTTGAAGGGGAAATAGGATCAAAGATGGAAAATATATGGGTTGGCCAGTCATTACCTGGTCATTCCTAAAAGCAAACCAATTTAGGTGTGAGCCCAGAAAGAAGAAGAAAAAAAGACTTATTTCAAAAAATCTTCTCACATAAAGACTTATGTGTCTATTTCATTTTAAAATGGACTCGTCAATGAAATGCGTAAGCATCATAATCATTAGTAAAGTGTTTCCCTTTTATGGTTAATCCAAATATCAAGTTTTAATAGAAAATATCTCCTTAATAAAAATGTAGATTTCATTTTCTCCGATGGGCCTTTTAGCTCTGAAAACAAATAGTCCTCTCTCTGCATCAGTTCACAATTATAATAGATGATGGAAGTAAAAAAAGAAAATGCATGCAGTTTTCAAATGTGCAAAGAGTAATGCCAGTGGTGCCTCTTAAATAAATCGCAAACATGTTTTTACCTAAAAATCAAATACCAGATTATTGGAATTTCTTTGACAATTCTTTCTGTATATAACTAGTTTTTTATAGCCTGGTAACAAGTGGTAACTAAAGCAGCTCCATATGTCTAAGTAGAAACACTTTGGTCATAGCTGGCTGCAATACATGTCTTAATTTAAAAGAAAACATTAGGTAGATGTTTTAAAATAAACTTTTATATGTACATAACGCATAAGATCAATATTAAATTATTCCCTCTTGGTAAAGTACTGTCATGTATGTTTTATTTTCTATGCTTCATATTTCCAGACATATATGTTTCCAAACATACATAATATGTTTTGTATGCATATATATATATTTGTTTACAGGGGTTTGAAATCACTGCGAAAGTACAAAAACGATTCTCAAATGCTTTTTCTCCTTTATTCTTGGTCAAATTAAATGCAGATCCCCTAGTGCTTGTATCTCCTCCAAATGGTCAATAAAACCAGTAGAGATACTTAATTTCTATAGTATGAGAAACATAAAAAGGTACTGCTTGACACTTTATCAAACTAAGGAACAGATTTTATTTTTCTCCGGAATATTCTACATACTTCTCAGGGTAGAAATAAAACCTAATTAAAAAGAGGCAATAAAAAAAAAAAGAGGCAATATATAAATAAAAATAAATATAAAATGTATATATAGCTTTATTTTATAAATAAGTCAGATTGATACCCACCTTCGCTACTTGAGATTTTACTAAGGTATTCTTAGTTCACAGTTTTCTGCTTTTGAGATTTTTATATGAATTATGTATGACAACTGAAAACAAGAAGAGTTGAAGTGTGAAAATCTCTGAGAAGGATTAACACCCATGAATATCTAAGGATAAAGCTGCATTGGATTCTCTACTCTACATCAATATTTATCATATTTGTTGACGTTATAAAACTCTATGAGATTTAATGACAAATGTGCTTCACTTCAAAATATAGCAAGTATATGGAAAAGTGCCCTGGTGTTTTGTCAGTGCTGCTCTCGATTGCGGGGGCGATGAAATACAAGGGATCTACAGCCTGCTTTCAGGGAGTTTCCAAGAGGCTGAGAGCTACCTAGGCCAGGGCTTAGGTCTGCATTCCTCCCCTGTTGCTCTGAGTGCCAAGCACATACCCAAAACTTAATAGGCACCAAGCAATACTGGCTGGAAAAATACATAAAATAGTGAAAATGTAAGGGGAAGAGGTGTGTAAAATACTCCGTCCGTCATATGATGATGAGCCTGTTAGCATCACCCGCAGGCTCCCCAGGTGGCAGCTCTCAATGAGTTTCTGAGCCAGTGTGTCTAAGTTTGGAAAAGCTAGGAGTAAAAAGAAGACATGAACTCCTGTGTAAAGTTCTGTTTTGCACGATATTTTGTTTATTTTTTTCCTGGATAATGTTAAACTTTTAAAGCAGTGTGATATGCAGCATCATTTTGTCAGATCGCTTGCAGTAGTGACCCTGAGAAATGTGGCTGACCCTTCTGCTGTGTGTCCTGACTGCTATGACCTCTACCTGTATCAGGAAATGATTTACTCTTGTTTAACCTGCATCTGGTCCTCTTGTTATTCTGAAGCTATTATTGGCAATTTTTCAATACATTACACAAAAGAAATATAAGTATATATATGTGTGTGTGTCTATATGCACATAAAAATATATATGCATGCACACATATTCATATTTTTCTTAATATCACAAATAGTCTATTGCTAATATATATTTATACATTTTTAGTTATATGATTTTAAAAGGACAATTATTTAATGCTAACTGGTTTCCTTTGTATCTGTAATTTGATGAAATTCAACCTCTATTGAATATAAACTAACACTAAATATTTCAAGACACTTTTACTGGAAATCCTGCACAATAATTAATAGAGATGCTTACCATGGGATTAAATACTAAATTTATTATTAGTTAATGATAAATACTAATACTAAATACCAGCTGAGTAATAACTGCTGATGATTAAAATTTTCTATAACCTATTTTTCTAGCTAAAACAAATGTAATCAGAGTGTTACCTTTAGAGTTCCTTACTGTAAATAAATTACTGTTTAGAGAGTGGATAGATGAAAAGGGTTAAAAACGGGGCATATGTTTCTTTCATTTTATATATAAATAGATTTTATTTGTAAAAGAGTATGGAAAGAGTTAGCTGAGGTTCACTTCACTTTGGTTTCTAAATTATACATAGCATTGGCTTTCAACCAAGGAAAGGAAACCTACATTTCTTTTTTTTTTTTTTTTTTTTTTTTTGAAACCTACATTTCTAATGCTATCTTCTGATTTTTCCCTTGATTTGAGCAAGACTTTGATTATGGAAGTTTATTTTCCCTTATAATTATGCCACAGTAGTGTAAATAAGATACAGACAGTTTTCAACTAATTATCGTGGAATTAACATGTTGCTTTGAAGTGGGCATTTTTTTTTTTAATTGTAAAACGGCCTTTACGATGTTCAAAACTTAGTGTTCTGAGAAAAAGTAAAGCAGTGTATTCATGCTTGGATATCTGAAACTTTATATGTAGATTTGTTTTTTGTGATGAATATTCCATATATATATAATGTCATATATATATATAAATAATATCTATATTATAAGAGGCCTATTTCTGTGGTCAGGCGCTTATTTACTGGGTGAGTAGACCCACAGACATGAGTACACACCCTTACGTTCCGTAGCTACATGAACTTGTCGCCACCCGTGCTTGTGATTTTTCCTGTTCTTGAATTCTTTCTTATTCTGCTCTACATTTTTAATCTCTGAGTCTGCTATCTATATACTCCATTAAATTCTTTAGCAGCTGGTGATACTTATTATGTGCTATAAAATTTGTTACTGCTTCCTTGTCCTCGGGCTTGCCTGGCCACTCTATTATATGTAAAATTAAGAGCAGAGCTACCTTTTAACCATCCTCTTAAAATATATATTTTAAAAATATTGTTTAGTGTTTAGTGTTTAGTTTAAAAATATTTAAAATATTTTACACTACTTTTAAAATACTGTAAAATCAGTATCAGCACAGGTTACAATAAATGCTTAATACAAAGATATGAGGGCGCCTGGGTGGCTCAGTCTGGCTCAGTCCATTGAGCAGCCAGTTCTTGATTTCAGCTCAGATCGTGATCTCAGGGTCCTGGGACGGAGCTCACATTGGGCTCCAGGCTCAGCAGAGAGTCTGCTTGTGGATTCTCTCTCTCTCTCTCCCCCTCCTCCCCTCACCCAGCTCTTTCTCATTTTCTCTCTCTCAATTAAATAAGAAAATGTCTTAAAAATGCAGAAGTGGGGATTCCTGGGCGGCTCAGTGGTTTGGCACTTGCCTTTGGCCCAGGGTGTGACCCCGGGATCCCGGGATCGAGTCCCCCATTGGGTTCCCTGCATGGAGCCTGCTTCTCCCTCTGCCTGTGTCTCTGCCTCTGTGTGTGTGTGTGTGTCTCTCATGAATAAATAAATAAAATCTTTAAAAAATTGTAAAACTGTGGAGCAAATTTAAATTAATTCACCACTGTCACCGTAATTGATGAAATTGTTAAAATTGTTTAAATAGCATTACTTTTTTTTGGCTTTTTGTTCATGTTTTGTTGTTTATTTCCATAATGCTGCAATTTTGATAGTTCTCTTTCTTTGCGACCTTGATACTGCCATGAAATGATGAGCTTTCTGACTCACTATTCCCCTAAACTTCACCTCTCTACATTTGCAGTAATGTCCTTAATTCCCAAGAACTCCATTTTCTTTTCTTTTTTTTTTTTTAAGATTTTATTAAAAAGAAAGGTTTTATTTATTCATGAGAGACCGGGGGGGGGGGGGGCGGCGGCATAGACACAGGCAGAGGGAGAAGCAGGCTCCATGCAGGGAGCCCGACGTGGGGCTCGATCCTGGGCCTCAAGGATCACGCCCTGAGCTTAAGGCTGTGCTAAACCACTGAGCCACCTGGGCTGCCCCCTTTTCCTGAGATTACTACTTTCCTTAATGCATACTACTTGTGTTGGTTGATGTTATTTTCAAATGAGCAGCATATTAGACAAAATAAAAAAAAATTGGGAAACAAATATGTATATTTAGAGCATTTAGAATACACATGTAGAATAATATATATGTATTTAGAACATACTATCTGCATTCTAGAAATCTCTTCAGATTATCTTGTTTTCTTCGTTCTGCTGCATTTTATTTATTTGTTTGTTTGTTTATTCCAACTGATGTGTTTTCTTTAAACGTATCATCTTGGTCTTCCAACGTATTTATGAGTTAAGGTCATATTTAACATAAATCTCTGTAGAGTTATATCTATACTTGTACTGGACCATTTCCCAAATATGACAACCCAATTTAGCATATTTATTGGTGTATTTAGTGAGAACTTTGTGACCTTCCAAATACGAATCAATATATCTATATTTTCTTTCCATTTTCATATAAATGCACTTTTTTTTTTAGGACTTAAATCTCGTTGCTTCTCAGAGCATTAATGCACACTTCTAGAAAACTCAGCAACGACAGGGAATTAGTAAGTGGTCAGTAATAGCTTTTTGAAAAACAGCATATATTCATATATGTCAATTTGGAATTCTAAAGAATCCAAAAGCTTGATTTAGGTGGTATTTTTGGAGTACTTACTAAGTATACAAAGTATATTAGGACCTGAAATAAAATGCAAAGATATGGGAGATTCGAATTCTATTAATTAATTGATTACAGTCTCCTAAAAATAGATACTATAAAAATGATAGCTATGATTGCAGTAGCATTCAGCTATAGATTTAAATTTTTATAGCTATATATATTAATCCTCTTCAGCTCCTCTATTTAAAGATTTCCATTTTTTTTTACAAACAATTAAAACAAATAATTTTTTTACACTTAACTCCCCGGCCCTGCTCTACAACCCCTGAATAATCTTAACACACAGACAAAAATCCAAGCAGTCAAACCTTCCCATATTTTGATTAGACTCAAATGTTCCAATTGTGCTTTGGTGGCAAGACAAAAAGCTATGTCAGGATGACATAAAGCAACGTACTGATTTTCTGTGCCGTTTTCGAGTCTGCAAAATAATCTACACTATTAAATCTACTTTGGGAAGCAAGCTATGTATCACTTTGTCAAACTAAAGATGAACAGCAAAGTAGATTCATTTTCCTGGCAGAGAAGAATATGTGTGATATTCATTAGTTATGGTGTTGTCTGTAATTGTTTTTAAACTCTAATCGTTTCATATTTTATTGGAATGGAGTTTTTCTGCCTACCAATAATGCCTTTTGAGTATAATTAACAAACCAGAGGAATTCTAAAGATTATTTATTGTTACTACCCATTGCATTGAGCCAAAATAACATAAGCCAAGAACAAGACTCTACACAGTACTCAATGAATGAATGAATATTTCCTTTGGTAGGTATTGAAAATATATCTCTTGATATTTAAGATACTCAGCATTAATTTTTTGGAGACTTCATGTATTTTTGTTATATTTAACTATGCTCTGTCTGAATAATTTATAGGCTATTATGAATATATTTTAATCATAGATAGTTTGGGTTTTTAGGCTATGGTGGAAATTTTATGTTCTTTAAGTCATCTCTGAGTATCATGCATTCCTTTCTGTCCTGGAACCCAGTGATGGTTATTTTGAACATAACTGTTCACATGAAATTCTTTCCTAGAAGATGAGTCTTTTGAAATATAATCCAAGTCATTGCTTTATTTAGTAATATAGTAAATATGTGTTTACCAGTCTCGTGTCCTACTTTGATAAGTAAAAATGGATAAAATAGATATCTGTGACAATTTGGATGGTGAAATTTCCATAGATGCATTTTCTGTTTTAGAGACTCTAGTTTCAAGCAATTGAACAACCTTATAATTACATTTCACTGTTTTGACGGATCTTCATTCCTGTCAGAAGTTTTCCTCTATGTTTCTCTCATATGGGTAAATATATTCTGTGGAGTTTGAATATACACTGAATATTTAGAGGCCTGGAATTGCTAACTTTGCTATGTAGCAGCCGGTTCAATTTATTGCAAAACTGCTGATAATTTAAAAATGCAGTGAAATGTAATTTCATAAGTTACTTCACTAACTTTTTATTTTAAAGTATATTAGCATTTGCCTATTCCATGAAATAAACTGGAGAGACCGTATGAGCCAGTGATTAGTGAAGTTGCGGAGAGAGCTACATCGTGTACTGACTGGCATGGTGTATATGTGCATCTGTAAAAGTATTTTTTTTTTTTTTGTATAAGTATTTTGGATTTAGAGCATCAGCGGGGTGATGGAGGCCCAAATGAATAATCATTGTTTGAGTCTTCAAACAATCATCTGGGAGGTAAAGTCATTAGGTTCAGCCTCTGTTACAGTGTGAAATGGGAACAGAATAATCAGGATGACCATACAGGAAAAGAACTAAGGTGTGTGCGTGTGTGTGTGTACGTGTGTGTGTTTATTCATATTTATCTATGATATATATTTATCCTTTAATTCTAGATTTAAATTAAGTGAGTCGAGAATTAGTGATAGCTTTTGTGTTTAGAATGTAGCACATTTCATGACTTTGAAATGCCTCAGATTTCTAAATATTTATAACCATCTGGGTGGATACCTCTGACTGGTGAGAAGTCAAAAGCAAAGTAGGATAATGAAAATACCTCCCTACTTCCACTACATAATTGAAAAGCAAAAAAAAAAAAAAAAAAAAAAAAAGCAAAAAAAAAAAAAAGAAAGAAAAGCAGAGCATATACTTAAGATGCAAATGTGTATTCTTATGCAAAATGTCCTCACAATACAATAAGTTCAGCACTCCTACCAGAAATATATTAATCCAGAGTTCTCTATACTATAAAACAAAGTTACTAAAGTAACTCAGTATTTTTTTTAAATTTTAATTCCAGCATAGTTGACAGTGTTATATTAATCTCAGGTATTTAGTATAGTGATTCAGCACTGCCATACAGCATTTGGGTGCTCATCACAACAGGAGCACCCCTTAATCCCATGACCTGTTTCACCCATCCCCCCCACACACTCCCCTCTGGTAACCGCCAGTTTGTTCTCTATATTTAAGAGTCTGTTTTGTTTTGGGTCTTGTTTGACTCAGTTTTATAATATCAGATCCCTGAATGACTCTGTTTAGGTCTCTTAGGTGCCACATAGGGAGGCTCCAAATTAAATAGACTACGTACCAATACTTTCTAAATTCTTGAGGAAAATAATACAAATAATGTGTCCATTTCAGACGTGTTGTCAATCAATAGCATATTTTTAAAAGAAAAAAAAAAGAATCATTCTAGAGAAAATACAAAGAGTGGAATAACAATTATTTTAAAGATGCACTGGTGGGGTGTCTGGGTGGCTCAGTCAGTTAGACACCTGCCTTTGGCTCAGGTCATGCTCCCAGAGTCCTGAGATCTAACCCTGCGTTGGGCTCCATGCTCAGGGGAAAGTCTGCTTCTCCTTCTCCCTGTTTCTCCCCCAGCCCCACTTGTGCTCTCTCTCTCTCAAATAAATAAAATCTTAAAAATAATAAAAAAAAATAATGAAAAAACTAGAGATGTGTTTGTTCCAGCTTTATGATTTCTACTTTTAAGTAAAATGGGGTTTCTGATGCCACAGATACATGAACTTTTCAATCTCATTTATATTTACAGCATTTAGATGTTTCACCCAGGGTGAGAAATATTTAGTTGCTGTGTCATGACACTCAGGGTCTCACACACTTGGAAGATATCTCTGCTCTTTCCCACTTAGACTTGGATTTCTGCTCAAAATTGTGCTCCAGGCTGCTGCAGCCAGTTGAAAGGAGCAGACCCTGAAGTTGAAACCTATTCACCCCAGATCTAATCAAATATAAATTGGTGCACAAAACACAGGTTAAACTGATACATCCTTAAAATAAATAGTCATTGTCACAGAACCCAAGCAATGAATGATCCAATGTAAGTGAGGCAAGAAAATATCCTCATCATTTTATTTAATAAGATTTTACTAAAGAAGTATGGGCTTAAAGATATTTGTCTTCAGGCTGACAAGCTTTTGATAATTAATTTTAAGCATTATCATAAAAGCAATATTTGTATTCTATTTATTAGGATCTATGTGCAAGGTAAAATAACACATTACGTATACATTTTCAACAGCTATTCACAGTGACATTCTTAATTTTATGATCGAATGCATCAGTTGTTTCTTGATGTCAACGCTGTATGCTTTACCTGATAACTTAAATTTCAGACAGTAATTAGCACCGACAATTTACCAGAATCAAGAAAAAGTTTGGTCGCAAGAAATTTTCACGATTGGCGCTGACATTTTCCACACGTTATGGAGTAGAATTACCTTGATAAATACTTTTTAATACATATTATAAGCCTAGGCTCTTTCTCTTCTTCTGTAACTGGAGGCAGTTGTTAGACCAAAACTGACCAAATAATTTGTAGCCATTTTTTATTCTATTAAGCCAAGCTGATATATTCTGGTTGAGCAAAACCAAATTTTACAACTGATATACTTCCCAGCAAAATTAGAACAGAAGGATCCGATTTTAAAAAGAGTGACATACTCATTTTAATTATTTTTCCCCGGCCTAAATTCTGAAAAGAAATGTGTGTTGACTTGCTTATATTCTCTTTAGAATTTGGAAGGAATATTATTTAAATGTATAACTTATACCTAGTGTCCCAATGGACAAGACTGAGCTGTGAGGTTATAGGTCTAGCTTATATAGTTTAAAATAGAAATGAGCTATCACACGTGGATGCTTCTGTGTCGAAGATTCTGTGAGGAAGCCGGGAAGTGGCTATAAATTTTGTGTCAAATACTTAGATGAGTTTCTGTTTCCAAGTGTTGAAAGGGGGAAAATGCACATACCTCAAAATTTGTTTTCCTTTTTCTAAAGAGAAGATTAGGATCGAAGTACAAGACCAAGGAGCACTCATTTTAAGGTAGAGTCTCTTGGGAGATAGTAAGGGTGGACTTGGTGTTACTCTTTGTGTGCCCAGGGAAGAAATATCCTGAGAACACATAATTTTATTATTATGGCTACTATAATATTTGATTCCGCATGGGTAGCTGAGCTTGCTTTTATTTGTTAAGTGTGACTTTCTTATGATTATGAGATGGTTCAAACCTTTAATCTCGTGTAAAATGGAAAGCTTATATCCATCCATTGCTTAGACATAAGTAGTATGGAGGGCAGTTCTGACCACTTTCCTACAGCCTAAACTTTCCGTAGTTAGTTAGATTTCTCTAACTTGCCTGAGTTTTTGAGCAAACTTTGGGCACATGGGATGCATTTCCTTTGTATATGTTTTTAAGGTAATTAAAAAGATTCTCAGAAAGTTGGAAAAAAAAAGTGCACTTTTCACTTCTCTTCTGGCATTAGCATCCTGCATAGATGTAGTGCACCATGACATCCACATTTATACAATCCGCAAAACATACTCAGGTTCTGTAAAATATGCGCTCCCCAGGGTATGTGTTTCTGTGTGTCATGTGTTCTATGGAACAACAGCGATCAGATGCAGAATTGTTCTATCACCCGGACTCCCTAGTGCTACAACCCAAACGCAAACCCATTCAATTGGTAACCAAATGTCTCCCTAATGACTTTATTTTGAAAACGTCGTATAATTCCCTTAAGCTCCCTCCAAGTTATTGCGTGCGTTATTGTTTCATTCCTTTTTATTACTGCGTACTATTCCGTGGTATGCATAACTCACAGTTTGTTTACCATTCGCCCATCAAAGGACATTTTGGATTGTTTTCACATTTTGATATATCATAAAGTGGCTGTGCATATTTATATACAGATTTTTGCCTGAACAAAAGTTTTCATTGCTCAAGGATAAATGTCCATGAGTATAATTGCTGCTTTGAATAGTAAATATATTTATGGCTTAAAATAAACTGCCAATCTATTTTCAAGAGTAGCTGAACCATTTACATTCACAGCAGCAATGAATGAGTGATCTAGTTTCTCCACATCCGTGTCAGCATATTTTGTTTCAGGCATTCTAACAGATGTTTAGTGATACTGCATCGTGGTTTTAATTTACATTTCCTTGATAGTTAATGATGTTGAACATCTTTTCAAGTGCTTATATGTTATCCGTACTTCTTGTCTAAAGATTTCTTCACTGAAATGTCTGTTCATTTCTTTTGCCCATTTTCTAATTGGATTGCTTTTTTTATTTACTCTTGAGACTTGAGGGTTCTTTATATATTTTAGATACAAGCCTTCTTTCAGATGTGCGATTTGTAAACGTTTTCTCACATTTGTTCAAGTTGTATTTTATCTTTTCAGCCTACTAATCAGGACTGTTGGAGAGCAATAAATAATTTTTAGTTTCCATGAGGTCAAACTTATCAATGTTTTTTCTGTTATTGATTGTGCTTTGGGGATTAAGTTAAAGAAATCTTTATAAATATAGATATATACAGAGATATAAGATATATAACACATGTGCATATTAAGTATGCTATATAGCATATAAGGATCCAAGATATATATTCATATATATCTGAAAATTTATTCAAAATATTTTTTCTATAAATTCACAGGTCTGTATTTACATTTAAGCCTTTGATTCATTGTAATTTGTTTTTTTAGAAAGTATGAATTTTAAGTCATTTTAAGTATGTTTATCTTAATTTCTTTTCTCCCCTTTTTGGCCTGGCTAGAACATTCAGTAGTAAAATGAGTAAGAATTGTGAAAGCAAACACTCTTGCCGTGTTCCTGATCTCAAGGTAAAAGCATTCACTCCTACAACATCAAACACATAATAGATTTTTTTGTTGATGTGCTTTGTCTATTAGAGAAAGTGTTCTCTAATCCTAGATTTCTAAGTGCTTTATAATAAATGAGTTTTGCACTTTGTCAAATGCTAATTTTCTGATATGATCGTGATGTTTTCCATATCCTGTTAACTTGGTTATTAGTATGTTGGATTTTTGAATATTACCAGTCTTGCATGTCTTGAATAAATCCCACTTGATTATTAAATTGTTTGGTATTTTGTTATAGATTTTTGCATTTCAATTCATGAGAGATATTATTCTGTGGTTTTCTTGTTTTGTAATTGTGTTTGGTTTTGATATCAGGACTACCACCTTATAAAATAAAATGGGAAGTGTTTCCTTCCCTTCTATTTTCTGGAAGAGATTGTTTAAAATTGGTGTTATTTTTTCTTTAAAGATTTGGTTAATATTACCCTAGTGAAACCATTATGGCTTGACAATTTAGTTTATGAGGGCAAGTTAATTACATAATTTCTTTACTGTTTATTGGACTGTTTTGTTTGTTCCATCTGAATTCAGTCAGGGTCTTTTTTTCCCATTTTTGAAATGTGGTTGTCTTACGTATTTCTTCACATGCAGTGAGCACTGCATCTGATGGTGGAATTATTATTATTTTTTAAAGATTTTATTTATTTATTCATGAGAGACAGGTAGAGAGAGAGAGGTAGAGATACAGGCAAAGGGAGAAGCAGGCTCCCTGTGGGGAGCCCGATGCGGGACTCAATCCCGGCACCCCAGGATCACGCCCTGAGCCAAAGGCAGATGCTCAACTGTTGAGCCACCCAGCTGTTCTGGTGGAATTATTTTAATTCAACAAAAAGATATGGTTTAAAAAACTCATGAGAACAAGTACATTGTACACACTCCTATTTTTTTTTTTTTACCCATTCTATTTTTTTTTCTTTCCTTCTATGGATATTTTATTTTCTTAGGAGAGATTCCTTTAACTGTGACCAGAGGAGAGATCCACAGATGACAGAAATTAATTTGCTTCTCTGAAAATATGTTTATTACCCCCCTTTCTGGATGGAGATTCACTAAATACTGATTGAATGCATGGTTGATGTTACTTTTAGTACTTGACAAATGCTGTGCTACTTTCTTCAGGCCTCTGTTTCAGATGAGACAACTGCTATCATCCAAATTGGTATTCTTTGTAGGTAATGAGTCACTTTTTCTTTGGTTGCTTTTAATACTCTTTTCTTTAACATTGTATTTTTAGTTAATTCTGATGTCTTTTTATGGATTTCTTTGGGTTTATCCTCTGTGGGGTTCTCTCAGTTTCTTGAATCTGTAGGTTTATGAATTACATATTTCGGGAGTTTTCAGCATGATTGATGGGAATAATTTTCAGTTCCACACTCTTTCTCTTTTGCAACAATAGTAACATCGGTATTACATCTTTTCACATTTTCCCACAGATGCCCGAGGCTCTGCTGTTTTTTAGACTACTTTCCTTGCGTTGATGGGATACAGTAAATTATTTTGACCTGTCCTAAAGCTCACTGATTCTGTCTTCTGCTGTTTCCTTCTACCACTGTTCCCATTCAGATTGTGCTGTTCTTGTTCTTGGACTTTTTAGTTCTACATTTCCCACTTGGTGCCTGTTTATAACTATTATTTATCTGCTGTGATTTTCTACCATTTCATTTGTTTCAAGATTCATATTGATTACCGAAACACTTTTATGATGGCTACTTTAAAATCCTTGCCAGGTAATTCCAAGATCAGATTCCTTTTGATATTAATATTAGTTAATGTCTTTTCTCACCAGATCATGAATGTCTTCATTCTTGGTATGATAAGAGAATAGGGATATTTATCTTGGTCCTTTGGTTATAGTTAGGAGACCTAATCCTATTTAAATCTCCTGTTGCCCATTAAATCACCAGTTCCCCATTTAGTGCTTTGTGTATGTTCTGGCCTTCCCTTGTGGTCTGTGGTTTCTGTTTAATTTTCAGATCCCTTGTAATATTTTCTTATCTGCTTTATTTTATTTTTCTGGGGCTTAAGGGGTTTTGGCTTGATCTCTGATGGTGCTCACATAGTGTTTTCCTGGGCCAACTTCTGCAAGTAGGGAAAAGCATGTGAGAAAAAGTCATTGGCTTAATTCAGGCTCTTTCACTAGTGGAGGGCTGGCAGATGCTGACTCGAGCTCCCTCGTGCCAATAGCTAGAGGTTTGGAGATACCAGGGTCTGTGACAATGTAAAAGACTCTTCCTCCCTAAAGCACTGGGTGTGGATTGGGGACAGGGCCTGCTACTTGATGTTTGCTTGAATTCTCTTTTCTGGGTGATTTGGCCAAAGAGGCAGGTTCTTCTTGATGGTTCCAGGTGGTGGGAGTCTCTGGATGCCAAAACAAGATTGATGGTAAATGAAAAAGAAAACCCAGGCAATTCATTGTCATGCCATTTCTTGAATCCTAGTGTCTCTGTCCAGGCACACTTTGACTTTCCCACTTTCAGATACTTTTGTAGTTGTCTTTGGATTGTTTTTAGATTATTTAGTTGTATTTAGAAGAGGGGCATAGGGAGAAGCTAATCTATACCATGTAATGTGGGTATGTGTCCTAAACATTGAGGAAATGAAAGCAGCATGTGTGTATCTGAACCAGAAAATATACCAGCCTAATATATAATGGCTAATTGGGTGAGTATTTTATTTTTAACAAAGATATTGAGTGGGATGGGTAGAAGATAAACATCAACTCTAAAAACAGAAGGTGGGAAGCCTGGGTGGCCTAGCAGTTTAGTGCCTGCCTTCAGCTCAGGGCATGATCCTGGAGTCTCAGGATCAAGTCCCGTGTTAGGCTCTCTGCATGGAGCCTGCTTCTCCCCTTGCCTGTGTCTCTGCTTCTGTGTGTGTGTGTGTGTTCCTCTCATAAATACATTAATTAATTAAATCTTTAAAATAAATAAATAAATAAATAAATAAATAAATAAATAAATAAATAACAGAAGTTACCACTGTAGAGCCAGTGCATTCTCTAGGTCTGGACAATGTTGAAAGGGTAAAGGGATTAATATATTTCTATGTTCTAATCTAGTCTAAGCAGACTAAAAACAAAATCTTAATATTAGTAATTGTACATCTATTACCTTTATTGTATGTAGACTGTAGGGACTAGAATTTCCTGAGTTTTATACTTTATTTATTAAGTATAGAGTTATTTTTTTCTCCAATCCTAAATTAAGTTTCAATAGGTACACTTTTTTTTTTCCTGGTCAAATATCATTATATTAACAGATGTAGGGCACTTAGATATTTAGATGAAAATAAAACAAAATCTTGATAATGTTGGAAATTCCATTATTTATTAAGAATTTAATGTTAGGGATCCCTGGGTGGTGCAGCAGTTTAGCGCCTGCCTTTGGCCCAGGGCGCGATCCTGGAGACCCGGGATCGAATCCCACGTCGGGCTCCTGGTGCATGGAGCCTGCTTCTCCCTCTGCCTGTGTCTCTGCCTCTCTCTCTCTCTCTCTCTCTCTGTGACTATCATAAATAAATAAAAATTTAAAAAAATACTAAAAAAAAAAACCTGAATGTTAGACCAAGGCAATCATCTGGACAATCATCTATTTTTCTATTAAAATAGAAAAGGAAAAGGGAAATGTTGTCAAGTGGTGCTTCTATCCCCAGTTGTTCAACTCATATAGATCTTTACATTGTAAGTGAATATCAGTTTGTTTTATTTTACTGGCTGAATTAGTTAACCTTGTTTTTATGAGAGTGGTAGTTGTAATGTTTGAAGTCAGAATGAGTGTGTTTAACAAAAAAAAATTGTCTGAGTTCCATTTCTTATAGAATTTATTCTTTATAAATTAATGAATAATAAGTTTTCTACAAATAGCACAGCAATGGATAATTTTTTTACTTAGAGCAAAGTTTCAAATATGTGTTCTGTTAGTTCTTTTTCATGTTAATATTTAATTACAAATGGATCATTCTAATGGTCTAAGGGATAAGGGATAAGGAAATAAAAATAGTTTTAAAATTCTTCACTGGGGGAAAAAAAAAGTATTCACTGGAAACTTTAGTTCCTGATTCTCAAATTCCTAGGGTATTTTTCAATTTTTGTATGTTGACATGAAAAAAAGGGTTAACTTGTTTGTTTTTATTTTCTCTAAAATTAGATCATGAAATGTATGGCAGATAATGGATCAGAGGACTGTTATTCAAATATGACATTTAAATCACATCTCAGTTTATAGCTCAGAATGGTTTTTATATCTTGACAAGATTGGTTATTTACAATCTGAATTCTATCTCAGGATTCATATGTTTGGATTCATTCTATATCTCCTTGAAATATTACATTTTGCTTCATGTTTCCTTCCAATTCACTTTGAGAACTGAATTACTTAGATTGATATGGTATAGTGGAATGAAAATAGCATTTGGATTCAAGAGACTGCATGTGAATTCAAACTTCACCATAAAGCAACTGTATAGGCTTGTCAAAGTTTTTAACTATTCTGATTCTTACTTTTCTTACTGGAAAACAAAAATAAACATTTCTAGCCTGTGTACTTCATGGTCTTGTGAAGGTCATGATGAGATCATGTAAACCTTAGTACTATATAAATTATTGTATTACTGTTGTTTATAAAATTATCTCTTTACATCAAACTTACTTAGCTGAAACTAATCATCATGCTGTCACCTAACAGAGAGTATGTCATAAAGCAGGTTTTCCATCTGAGATATGGTTCACTTAGTCCCAGCTCCAGATCCTGAATTTGGTGTATGCTAGTCATCAGTCCCTGTCAAGAACTGTAGTCCAGTCCAAACTCTTCTTTGACTGTTTGTTCCTGAGGTTCAGGGGATTTCCTGACCATTGGCTGACGAATTGGCTTCTTTGACCTGTTTTCAGACTTGGCTCTGGCTTTTGACCCAATGTCAAGTGAAAATCATATTTCTTAATCTGTCTGCAGCAAGCTTCAAAGAGGGTAGATCAAGAAGGGTGACGTCCATCTGCCTCATGGGATCCTTTTGAAAGGATTCAACCTACAGGTTGACTTGTTTCAGGAAACTATTAGTGAAATGGCAGATTGACAGGCAGAAGTCAAGGATCAAAGTTATCTGCTAGAGTTTTATAATGGACCTATTTTCTGTGGCAAATTTGACTGTTTGTGGAAATATAGCTCCCTTGATAAATAAAATAAATTATTTGTACATATATCTGGGTCCAGAGAGTCACTTCTCATGGCGGAGTTCTTTATTCATCTGTTAGTGATTCAGTGGTGGAAGTGTATTGTACTAAATTTCAAGGGTCAAGGCTCTAACAAGTTTGAGGATGACTTGTTATGCCAGATAGAGATGAGAATCTGTTGAAGGGAATCATATCTGACTCCATCCAGGGGAAATAGTCTCACTGAGGTTCTCACATTCTTCTTTTAAAAAATGGGAGTTTCAGTAAGAATCTTCAGTATGATCCATGCCCCTGCTGTGGAAAACAAATATAAACATTTATATTAATGGATCTTAATGATCTTGATCCCTGGTTCATATACTCTTTGATGCTGAGCTGTTATTTAATTGTCTTGTATGTCTTATTTCCCATTTGAAATCCATTGCCTTGATCATGCCTTCATGCTGTAGGCCTAAACACAATTGCAGTTTCCAGGCTTGAATAAAGCTCCAAGAGTTAAAGGGAAAACAGTGTAGTGTGATGAAGAAGCGTGATTTGGAAGACAAGACATTTATATCAGTCACAGTTTCTCATCTAGCTCGATACACATTCTTAGGAAGATATGTCAATGATGCATGCTCTTTCTCCTCTTATAAAACAAAGGAGAAAGACAGGATGGTTGAGATAGTTCTTAAATATAATTAGGAGACAGTCCCAAGCAGACGTTTAGGTCATGGACAGTGAAGTCAGACCACCCGTATTCAATTCTGTCTCAACCAAATGTTTATTGTATGACTTTTGCCACGTTGTTTACTCTCTTTAAACCTTTTTTTTTTTTCTTGCCTCCTCTTTCTCCTAAGGGGATAATAAATTAAAAATATATTGAATCCTATAATAGACTTTGAAAATACAAAAAATAAACAAGGAAAACTTTAGTTCTTATATTCTGGGACTCGAATGCTACTTGAGGAAAAATAAATGAACAAACAATACATAATCATGGGACAGTTTTGTTGTTGGCAAATGCTGTGAAGGTACTAAACAGATCTTTTTGAGAAAAAGTATAGGGGAAGAGGTGTCATTTTAAGCAGGACAGCTGGAAAACCCCCCTCTGAGGCAATGCTGTTGAAGCACACCATGAAAACTGAAAAGGAGCTAGGGAAAGAATTCTCTAGATCCATAGGCCAAAAAGTGCAAATAAATTATGAGGTCTTGATTGGTTAGAGCAAGTTGGGGGAGGAACCTGCATGAGTGAAACACAACTAGTAAGAGATTTGGGGGCAGCCCTGGTGGCTTAGAGGTTTAGTGCCGCCTTTGGCCCAGGGTGTGATCCTGGAGTCCTGGGATTGACTCCCACGTCGGGCTCCCTGCATGGAGCCTGCTTCTCCCTCTGCCTGTGTCTCTGCCTCTCTCTCTCTGTCTCTGTCTCTGTGTCTCTCTCTGTCTCTGTCTCTGTCTCTGTGTGTCTCTCATGAATAAATAAAATCTTTAAAAAAAAAGAGATTTGGGGAAGCATTTGGAGATTTATACAGGAATCAGTTTATGCAGAAGGTTGAAAGCCAAATAATGAATTAGAAGCTTTTCTAAGTTCAGATGTGAAAGAGTTTGACACCATCTGATACACATATTAAAAACAGTTGTCTGGTTGATGTGCCAGAGAATGAGTAGCGGGGAGTAACATCTGAAGATAAAAGATCTCTAGTTACGAGAATAGTGCAGTGACTTAAGACGGAGATAATTCTGGTGGAGTCTAGAAGGATGGTAGAGGACAGGAGACACACGACAGCTATCTTTTCACAATTATTTAAAACATATATAATCCAATGAAAATATATTTATATATCATATAAATACTACATATTAATATATACAAATTCTCCATGTTTAATGATGGTTGGTTTTCATGTGAACAGGAGATTTTATCTTCAAAAAGTTAAGTACGATAACATCCAACTATTATGGAGCTTTCTTTTTTCTTTCTTTATTCTTTTTTTTGTGTGTGTGTATGTGTGGTATTAGGTTGTTAAGAGCACTCGTCTCTCTACAAATAAGAAAAGAATGTCAGGTTGCTAAACTTGCAAACGTTGGTAACTTTCAGCATTTCTTGCACAATCACCCAACACTTGTCAAAGGTATAGGAGTTATGCCTTTTTCCTGTACAGCTGAAGTAAATAATGTGAAGAGAAAAAAGAGTGACTAAGGCTAGTAAATCTAAATAAATCTTGATTTTTTTTTTACCATCTCCTAAAAATACAGTATAAGAAGTTGAAGTGGAATAAAAGTGTCCTGTAACTAGATAGCATTTTTTTTGTAATAATGGAAATTCTAAGTTATTGCAGCTTTTTTCCAAGCCTTAAATTTAATCATTCAAAATTATCACTAATAATATACCACTTCATAAATTGAGATAAAAGCTTTGCTCCCAAGTAATAAATTGCATTCCAACCTAAGGATGAAAAGAAAATATCTTAGGTCTAACCACTCTTTAAGATACAAAGTACTGGGAGCCCGGGTGGCTCAGCGGTTTAGCGCTGCCTTAGGCCCAGGGCGTGATCCTGGAGTCCCGGGATTGAGTCCCGCATCGGGCTCCCGGCATGGAGCCTGCTTCTCCCTCTGCCTGTGTCTCTCCCTCCCTCTCTCTCTCTCTGCCTCTCATGAATAAATAAATGAAGTCTTTAAAAAAATGATACAAAGTACTTTTCTAACATTATTTTTTAATTCATAATTAGTATACACACAGTTATAATTAGGGCAGAAAATGATGTCTGTCAAAAAAGTCTCCAAAAAAAAGCATTTGGACACTTTTTTTTGTTAGTGATTCAGTAGCAAAATCAGTTGTGAAGCTAAATAAATCCAGATTATAATCTGAGTAAATGGGTACAGTTATATAAATTAAATTACTAAATATGTAATAAAATGCTAGACAGGATTACTTATAATTTTAAGAAATGTAACAAATTTTTACTGAATGTCATAAATAGTAGAGATATTTACTTTGTGCATTGTATTTAAAATGCTACTGAATTAAAAATCATAATAATAATAATAAACTTTGATATTTCTACTGGTTGACCTAAAGTAGGGAAGAGAAAAAATTAACTTTTGGATTATTGTTGAGCTCCTTTTAACTGAATTTTACTGGCAAATATTTTTATCTTTTTAGGGTAAAAAAGTTGTTCTTTAAGAAAGACTATTAAATGAATTTGCTTTTTTCTGAAACTATTATTAAAATATATTACTTTTTTTTGGTGTATAAGAGATAACCACTCCACTAATCCTAACTCCAACTTAAAAATATATATATATTATAAAGACATATTCAAAATGTATTTAAGTACATTAAAAATTACATTAAATCTGTCATTTTTAAAAAAATGAAAACATACCCTTGCATCGAATATCTTTATTACATTTGAAGACATATATTAGGCAAGGATATTTGTTTATTTATTTTTAAAATTTATTTTAGAGAGAGAGAGACTGAGAGCCAGGAGAGGGGCAGAGAGAGAATTTCAAGAAGACTCCCAGCTGAGCGGGGAGTCTGACTCTGGACTCCATCACATGACCATCCCCTCCCCCAACCCCACCTCAATATCAGGACCTGAGCCAAAATCAAGAGTCAGCCACTCAACCAACCGAGTCATCCAGGAGCCCCAAGGATATTTATTTTTTTCTATAAATTTTGGGCAATACTGTTTAAAAGTACCTATAGACACTTTATGTCCTGAGAATTATTTCAGAAACAAATTATTACATGCATGATCAGTTTGCTTAAGGCATTGACATAGTAACATAAAATAAGTACTACAAAAATAATACAAGGGCATATTCTTGAAATTTCTGGTAACCTTTGGAACTTATTTTGATTATATTTATTTCTCTAGTTCTAAAATAGAATTATAAAATTATGTATCTTATTGGGATTTGAAGTGCACTATATGATAATGCATCTAACTGCTGAAAGTCGGCATCTCTTATTAAATCTTTGATCAAAAATATCTGATGTAATAATAATTATTATTTAAAAAATAACCTTTGTTTTCAGTTAAGAAGGTTATAAACCAAATGATACGAAAAAAAGAAAACCATGACCACAGAGTAAGTTCCCATAAGCTGGAGTCACTGGGTCCCAAATTCCCTCACACTTCAGCCTTCCTTTTGTCATGATTTTGGGATCATATATTTACCGAATATTTCATGACGTCATGGTATGTGCTGTTAACTTGGCATTTGTAACCCAAAATAATTGAAAAACATTGTTCTTGTTCAATATTTATATTCTTCCTATATTACTCAGGTTCTCCCTTCCCTCTCTTGTTATTCAGTTTAACTCTGTTTGGCCTATATGCCTCACTACATCAGGCCCTTAGGTAAATCAGCTTCACTACCCCACTTAGCACTTCCATGCTGATTTCTTGTTCAGAATGTTGGTTTCTATTACACAGCAAGTACTCAAGAGAGATTATTATACAGAATGAAAAACTATTGCTTAACCAATGAATGAGTGGTAAGTATCCAGAACTGGCCCTTTTCCATAACCACAATTATATTGTTTTAATAGATCCCTCCTACTTCAGTTCTCAAAGGTCTGCTCCTCAATAGTCTAACTGTGGACATTTATAATCTTGATATTGACAGTTTTGAATCCTCTATGATGTTTAAGCTAAGTAGATAATCAGAAGTGTTTAATATTTAATTTTATTTTTCAAAGAATTATTTTAATCATTCATTTATAATAGCAGTATGTATAATTACTTGAAAAAGCATACCTACACATACTGATACTTCCAATGATATTATTACCTCATGAAAAATATATTTGAACTTGAGATCACAATATCATCATCTATATATAAATATTATTATATCTGTATTAATTAGCAACCTGATTTAACTGACATATTTAACAGCTTCTATATTTTATTTTTAAATCTTTTTTCCAAAAAAGGAATTTTGTATTCACATGCTAAGTAAATAAAGATAGCTCTATGCTATTATATTTAAAATTTCAAGGGATACCTTAAGAATCCCACAGTTTTCCCCCAAATGTAAATTTTATATTATTCTAGACTATCACATTTTTGTTTTGCTTTGTTTTAAGATATCCAAGACACGAAAGTGGAACATATTTGCAGTGTCTATTAATTTCATCATATTGAAAGTGTTAGAGTAGCTACTTGAGCCCTCTTTTTACAGAATTATAGAACACATTGTTTTTGAACATTTTTGCATTGCTTTCAAATTTTTAAATACGTGGTATATGATGTTTTAAAAAGAAGACTCAGAACAATGCAGCTTAAAGAACATTCTGTATAAATATTCCCATAGTTTTTGTAAACATTTTGTACCAATTTTTAGCCAGAGAAACAAATATCATTTATAATTAATCCTTTTGAAAATAAAAGAAATGTCCTTTAATTCACTTGTACAGCATTCTTTGTTGAAAAACAAAACTGAGACAAAAAGGATCTGTTGCTCTTTTTATGCCTAAGAAAAAATACTTAAAACTACCAAAGCAGCAAATGACTCAACAAAACAAAACAATAACAGCATTTAAAACTACATTTTAGGGACACCTGAGTGGCTCGGTGGTTAAGCGCCTGCCTTTGGTTCAGGGCGTGATCCTGGGGTCCTGGAATCGAGTCCCACGTGGGGCTCCCCGCAGGGAGCCTGCTTCTCCCTCTGCCTGTGTCTCTGCCTCTCTCTCTCTCTCTCTCTGTGCCTCTCATGAATAAATAAATAAGATTTTTAAAAATTCTAAAATAAATAAACCTACATTTCAGTCAACTGCTTTGATATGGAGAGCTAAAGCAACTTTTTGGGTTTCTAAGAATGACATAATTGGAACTGAAAGTGTCATAATGTTAGCAAACCATATGGTATCAGATTAAATACATATGGATTGTATAAATGTGGATTTATGCCACTGTTATTATGTAGTGTATTCTATATGATCTACAGAAACTAGAAAATAATTGCCATTTCAATTATACCATTTAGAACAATACTAACAAAGGAGACCAGTTGGGAGAAGAAAAAGGAAAAAAAAATGCATCAGTAGAAACAAGAATGGAGGAGACATTCAGAAGAGAGAGAAGGGGAGAGAAGTTCTTACTGTTCCTAACATCTAGCTTGGTATTTATGAATGACAGATACATTAAGATTCTTCCCTTTTTTTTTTTTCTTTTTTTTTTTTTTTTTTAGTAAAAAGATGTTCCCAAGTATGTCAAATTGCCTGACCTAATTAAGGATATCCATAGAAAATGTAGTAAAGCATACTAAAAACAGACCATCCAAAGCCTATTATTAATACTCATCTTTCCAGGTTGGGCAAGTAAATAAAACACTGCCCTCCAGATGCAATAAGCTAGTCGTTAACAAGTATATTGCCAATGAGCTGTGAGAGCCCTTAAGAAATTTTGGAAGGGCCTTCCCTTTTGAAGTTGCAAGATAAAACACAAACAACCAAAGACCACTCCCCTAGAACCTAATTTCTTTTTCCTAACTTCCAAACTGTGTCTTTGAAAGCTCTATGTATGTGCATAGGAACTATGCTAAATAAATTCATGATATTATGGATTCCATTGTTTTCTTCCTACATGTTTTTTCTAAGATTATATTAACAGAGAAACCTAAGTCTTAGAAAAATAATAGAAAAAGCCTCAACTTACCCACTTTGCTGAATCTAGAATTTGCATCCTTTTTTTTTTTTTTTGCAATTTCGAAAATATATTAATCACTTGAAAGCCACAGTCTGAACACTCGCAGTTAAAAAAAAAAAAAGAAAGAAAGAAAGAAAGAAAAGAAAAAAGAGAAAAGAAAAGAAAGGAAAACAAGAAACGGTGCTTGTGTTAATAAAAGCGGTCCTGTGTGTGGCAGCATGGCATTGTTGACAGGGTCACCCAAGACTTTCCTGTATCCACACCTCAAAGCTACATTTTTTCTAATCTAAGTCCCTCCTAGTATGTTTTCTGTGAATGTGAATGTTCTTTTTTCTTATGAAATGGAAGTAAAAATAGGCGTTTTTAATAAACATGTTTATACATTTCTTCTGGCATGCTTCAGGCTTTACTGCTAGAATTTAGTAAGAATTCTTTAGGGAACCATCTGTTTGCAAATGGCCTTCCCATACCTGTTAGAAAGTGAAGGCTGGAACATAAAATATTAAAACATTTAGGAAAGGTGAAACATGAATCTGCTGGATTATCTTTATCCCTAAAAGAGAGATGTTTAGTTCTCAGAAACTGAAGTGCAGCAGAGTGTTATATATAAACTCAGATTTCCCTCATTCTACTGCCCTAAAGCATGCAAAAATAGCCCAGCTCATTAAAAAGTCTTCCCAGATCTAATGCCCCTAAAATTATCCATACATTAACTTATTCATTATTTTATGCAACAATAGGGGAAATAGCCCCTCGTCTCATAAATTTTATAAGATGTTTGAAACTTATTACTTGGGGAGGAATTCAAGAGAAATGGGGTTGAGAAGTGTGGTGAAGAATATCAAAATTAAGATGCTAGTAGAGATGGATGTAGATAAGATGTGTTGGATATTGAACATTTTAGTCTATTTCAGCAGATAAAGCCACACTAGAGGTAAAAATTGGTGAGGTAATAATATATGTTTATTATTTTAAAACCATGAGAATACATAGATCACTTTCCCAGATACAAAAGTAATGATGTTCAGAAACTGATCCTCTTCAAAATTTAAGGGTCTCCAGTAAGGTAGGAGAAAATCCAGGGGACTCAAATTCTTAGAAGCAAAAGGAAAAATTTGAAGTAAGACTGATAAACCATCTAGATGCTTGTCCTTGGTTATGAAAGATGACACCAAGAACCGACGATTGTATTTAACAACAAGGAGGTCACTGATCATCTGAAGAATAGTTTTAATGGAGTGATGATAGCAAAATATCGACTACAATTGGTACAAAGAAGAAAAAAAGGAAGCAAAATGGGGATAGTGAGTATAGGTAGCCCATTCCCAAAGTTTTGTATTCAAGAAAGTAGAGAAATGGTGAAATAGTTAGGGAATTGGGGCCAGTATGGAGTATATTCATATACTGGTAGACGTAGCTAAAGAAAGTGAGAAAAATAATGGATGGAAAAGCAAGAGAGAATGATTGATGGAATACATCTCTCAAGAACGTAAGAAGTCTAATGCACATATATATTATTTGGAATTTCATGGTATCACAAATATATTTATTGATAACTTTATAAATTGTTTTTTAAACTAATTAATTCATTTTTAAAGATTTTATTTATTTATTCATGGGAGACACAGAGAGAAAGGCAGAGACATAGGCAGAGGGAGAAGCAGGCTCTCTGCAGGGAGCCAGGCGTAGGACTCGATCCTGGGACCCTGGGATCATGACCTGAGTCTAAGGCAGACACTTAACCAACTGAGCCACCCAGGCCCCCCTATTGATAATTCTAAGAAAAGAGAGAGAAAGCAGATAATATGGAAAAGATATAAGTAGTTAGTTCCCTGTGATGGTAAGAACTTACATTTCTGGCTGTTCCTTCTTGTGGAATAAGAAGTATGATTATTAATTGAGTGTTAAAGATGGGGGATAACTGCTAGAGGTTTAAGATAGAAAAAAAAAAGTATGAAAGGGTCAGCTAGTAGCAGAGAATATTGAATATTGAATATACAGCTAGACTGTATAGTCTCTATGGTATTGGGAGCACATTTTTGAGTAATAACCATAAAATTGACGAGAAACCAGTGAGCATGGACACAGGCATAGAGTAGACAAAGAGCTCGATTTTACCAGTGTTACAATGTAGTTAAATGATGCATTTAAGTATTTAAGGAAGAGAGAGTTAAATGAATTGAGGGTGTATGCTAGAGAATATTTTTAATAATTGTACATGGAGTAAACAGGACAGTGAGGACCTGGTGGATGTAAGTACTATGAAAAGATGATAGAGGGCAGCCCGGGTGGCTCAGCGGTTTGGCACCGCCTTCAGTCCAGGGTGTGATCCTGGAGTCCCGGGATCGAGTCCCGTGTCGAGCTCCCTGCATGGAGCCTGCTTCTCCCTCTGCCTGTGTCTCTGCCTCTCTCTCTCTCTCTCTCTCTCTCTCTCTCTCTCTCTCTGTGTGTCTCTCATGAATAAATAAATAAAATCTTAAAAAAAAAAAAAACAGATGATAGAATCACTGAACCACTATTCAGGGACGGTCCAAAAATTGTTAAAATGGAGATAATAACGGGAATGAGCTGAAAAGACTGGAGGTGGTAGGCAAGCAGCGAGGCCTACACATTGGAAGATAAGATCTGGTGGATGGTCATAGAGAGAAGCTGAGTACGGTGCAGACCAGTGTCACTGGAAGTCAAGATATTGACAAGCCCGGAGTACGGGGAGGGCCTCTAGGTAGATTTCGATGGCATAATTGCAGAGAATGAGTGGTTCAGGGTCTGAAAAAGTGGGGGGCTGTGGGGACGACATCATGCAGTCTCTCATACATAGAAATTGTATAGTGAGCAAGTCTTCGCACGGCCATCAGAGCCTCTCCTGTGCCAGTGATTTTGACGGTGAGGTCCTCAGTGTATTCCCAGCAGGATGGAACTCAGGTGCTTACTGCTCTCTCGCCCTTCCAATGTCTAACAGCTAGAATATCCGAGAACCAAGAATCCCAAATAAAAGACACACAGTGCCTCCTTATTGTCTTGCAAAGTGATATACTCGAGCTCTTCTTCAGTCCATACATTTCAATCCATAAACTCAACTCCCAGCCTAAAAGCACACACTTTAATTGAATGAAAGGCCAATTGGGTAGCGGTCAGAAAGGGGCGGTTAGAGTTCTCTTTGTTTAAAGGAGAAGAGGGATGACATAGGAAAGAGATAGACCGAGAGACAAAGGAGAAAATGAAAACTTCAAAGAGCGAGAAGGTGTAGGTATATACACGGAGCGAGGAACACTCAGAAAGCCGGTTGGAGAGGTGCAGAGGCCAAAGGGAAGTTGGAGAGAGAGTTAATACAGGAGCAGAGGGACGTATGAAAGACTTGAGAGATTTTGAACACTTAGTGTTAAAAAGATAAAACCTCGGTCATGTAACTTTTTTCGTCTCTAAAAATATTGTCATTAGCTATCGGTAACCCTAATATCCAGGTCTCAATATAAATCACATTTGTTGGAAAAATATCCATCACCATTTTATTTTTTTTAAAGATTTATTTATTTATTTATTTATTTATTTATTTATTTATTTATTTATTTATTTATTTATGATAGACATAGAGAGAGACACAGGAGGAGGGAAAAGCAGGCTCCACGCCGGGAGCCCGATGCGGGACTCGATCCTGGGACTCCAGAATCACCCTGGGCCAAAGGCAGGTGCCAAACCACTGAGCCACCCAGGGATCCCCCCATCACCATTTTAAAAGGGCATGTTGATTGAAAAGAAAGTAAAATTTCAGTTTGGAGTCAGCCGTATTTTTTTTTTTTCCTTTATAAGTCCTATAACACCGAGAGAAAAAATATTAGCTGTAGATACGTGTCAGCATTTTAACTAAGTTGAAGTTATCTTGACAGATGAAATCACACCTGAGATTAGATTTAAAAGACATAAAATTGTCGTGGAAAACTCCTGTGTTTGAACTAACAGGAATCATTTTATTAATCAAATATGTGAAGGATGATGATACTCTTAAATAATTCTTAAGTACGACAAAATTAGGAATGTAATTTAAGCACTGTACCTCGTGTGAGTTCACTGGCGTTTTATGTCTAATACTGTTTGTCGACATGAATATTTCAGTATTTGAGTGCATGCTATGCAAACCCATGACTGCAGCATATATTTAAATTATATCCATCAAGATGTAGCACATGGCAGGGCCTTGATCCCCTTTCCATTCATAATTTTCCAGGTTGTGACTTATTTTTCATTCTCAAATTTTTTTTCTGACATATTTAATCGGATTATTGAACTACAGAGACATCTTCGATACAGATTTTTCAAGTATTTATTTCTGCATTGCTTTGGGAACGTTGATGGCGATGATCTTCCTTAGATCTTTGTGGTCTCATTCATTTGGGGAATAAAAAAGATAGTGGAAGGGAATAAAGGGAATATAAGGAGAAAAAATGAGTGGGAAATATCAGAAAGGGAGACAGAACATGAAGACTCCTAACTCTGGGAAACGAACTAGGGGTGGGGGAAGGGGAGGAGGGCGGGGGGTGGGGGTGACTGGGTGATGGGCACTGAGGGGGGCACTTGGTGGGATGAGCACTGGGTGTTATTCTATATGTTGGCAAATTGAACACGAATAAAAAATAAATTTATTAAAAATAAATTTATTAAAAAAAAGGTCTATGATGGATCTTACGTGATATAAGCACAGCCCGTTTTACAATTGGGTTGAGCTATGGTTGGTGTTGGTGAAGCTGGTGCCCTTCCCAGCCTGCTAGCCCTCTCATAATCAAGTTCCTCTGAACTCCTTGCATTTGCGACCTTACAGTTGTTTTTTTTTTTTCTCTTGCACAAGTGTCCCTTGGAGCTTTATGGAACCTCAATTCCTCCTCGATTGATAGGATTATAGAACATGAAATGCTACTGTGGAAAATGTAGGGAGGCCTCGTCTCTCATTTCCATGGGATGGGGGGATTTTTTAGTTTTAGTATTTGGATATTCCTCACTGCCAACTTATTTTCCTTTTCATTTTTCTTCCTTTACTCGTATGCTGTAACTCTGCTCCTCCACGGTGTGTGTATTGTGTGTGTCTCCTTCCTTGCTCTACATTTAGCTTTTTAACACATTCCAGGGCAATATTGTAATTAAGAGCGCACCCTCCGGCACCACACGTTCCGTGAGTTGGAATCTCAGCCTTAGTCGTGATCATGGATGTGTGCAGAAGGTCTTTAGGATGTCACTTAGCCTGGCTGTATTCCATTTTCAGCATCCATATACTGGGCATGATAATTCGAGGGTGTGACCCTTCAGGATCTTTTAGGACTAACTGAGCTGATACTGCAGAGTGCTTTGAATATTGCCTGGTGTGCACTAAGGGTCTTTCTTGATTTTAAAGTCCTTGTAAATCATGCATTAAATTCCTATACAGGGGCCCCTGGGTGACTCAGTCAGTTAACTCTCTGACTCTTGGTTTGGGCTCAGGTCATGATCTCAGGGTCATGAGCTCAAGCCCCACATGGGCGAGGCGCTCGTTGCAGAGTCTGCTTGTCCCTCTCCCTCTGTACCTCCCCCACCTCATAAATAAATAAAATCTTAAAAAAAAAATTACCATAGAGATGATTCCCAGTTTCTAGGTTTCAGAATCTGAGGAAAATAATGCTGAGAACTAGTTAAGGCATTTATTGATTGATCGATCGATAGATTGGTTGATTCATTCAACCATGCGTTCATTTAGTAACTAATGCATGTGTACCTTGAGTTAGAAAATCAGATTTGTGCAATTGAGGTGCCTTCGCATACCTATGGAGACCTAACACACGTACACCAAAATCAATAATTTTATTGACAAGGCAGATTACAAATGCAGGAAGATGCCATGTCCCAATGGATTCCTGTCTGCTCTAGTCTGGTGCCACCTACATATTCACTGTTATTCCCAATACCTCTTATTTCCTGGTCACCCTGGGATCCCTTTATATTATTGTCCCTCCCTTCTATGGCTTGCTCCCATTTCCCACAGAAAATGAGCCAATTGAGTGAGTCAGCCTTTTCCCTGGTGCCTGTAGTCGGTGTGTACATTAGCACTGCTTTGTTCCGGTGGTGCATTTAGACTCCATCAGTAGCTACGCCTGATGCCAAGCTGAACCTACATGGTTAAGTCATTAGATTCAAAGACCCATATTTTGAGTCAGCTAGTCCTGATGAAAGAAAAAATTGGTGACATGTAACCGTTAGAAGCTTTTTCACAAAGATGGGTCTGGGCCTTTTTCTTTTCTGCTGATCATGGAAAATATGAACATATGTATATTTGGCACGTGTAGAGATTCCTAATGATTATAGAAAGTAGGAAACAGGGGAGGTGGGTGGGGGGTGGGGGTGACTGGGTGACGGGCACCGAGGTGGGCACCTGACGGGATGAGCACTGGGTGTTATTCTATAGGTTGGCAAATTGAACACCAATAAAAAATAAATTTATTTAAAAATAAATAAATAAATAAATAAATAAATAAATAAATAAATAAATAATAAATAAAATAAAAAGCTTTAAAGAAAAAAAAAAAAGTAGGAAACATGGTTTATGGTCCTGAATGAACTCCCAAAGTATTTTAAGGAAGTCAACTTACATTCTGTAATCAAGAATACAAAGCAGGGATCCCTGGGTGGCGCAGCGGTTTGGTGCCTGCCTTTGGCCCAGGGCGCGATCCTGGAGACCCGGGATCGAATCCCACGTCGGGCTCCCGGTGCATGGAGCCTGCTTCTCCCTCTGCCTGTGTCTCTGCCTCTCTCTCTCTCTCTCTCTCTCTGTGACTATCATTAAAAAAAAAAAAAAAAAAAAAAATTAAAAAAAAAAAAAAAGAATACAAAGCATGATGTGAGGCTGAAATCTCAGAAACAATGGAAAATGCTGTAGTCCCCTTTCAGCCCAGTTTCTGGATCTGCCTCTGACTGAGGTTCTTCAGCCATGAAATGGGATGATAATAACAGTTCCCGTATCCACCTGTGTGGTGGGGCTTAAACAAGGTCACGTTTTAGAGAGCTTAGTAGAGCTGACGCTCTGTGAGCGGCCAATAAGTTTATTAACCGCTCCTGCGGGTCAAGGTTGCACTGGGCTGACAGATGATTCATGGCAATACCAGCTTTAGGCTCTTATCTTTCCAGGCTCAGCCCTGGGATCCTTCCCAGTGTCTTGCTTTCTTTTCTTCCTTTCTTTTTTTCTTCCCTATTCTTCACCATTCTGCATTTCTTTCTTTAAAAATACTTTGTTCCTTGCATGCAAACATTGTGTGTCTGGTCATACTTTTCCATGTGAAATTTGTGTGATGTCTGGCAATTTCTAAATCAGATGCAAAAGGAAGTAGTGTTGACTGTATCTAGGATTCCTGTCTTTTATATTTTTTAACAAACTCCTCTATGGTTTTTGCATAAAGCTTTCCATGCCAGATCCTATAGGAAGTGTTTGCAAACATTAATTCCTTTGTATCCATGGTTTCTAGTATTGGAAAACAAAATAATTCATTGGTGAACAGAATATTTGGTGGAATCCCATTTTAATATCTGTTTTCAGTATTTGGGTGCAGTTTAATTCAGTTTAAGTGTATTTGGACTGCAGCCATTGAAAGCCATGGGGTTTCTTTGCAGGTAATCTGGAGAAGCTTTTGTCCTCCACACAGTTTGGGTATTGCTTGAGCTTCTCCATGGCAATAAATCATGCAGCACTGGCCCTGGTGTGCTGTGTTGTTAGGATCTCTGCACGATCAAAGAGCAAGTTGTGTAAATAAATAGATTTATCTCGAATAAATACAATGAAATAGAATGGATTTAATAGACATGAAATCTCTTGTAGGCTCAACGGCCAAATTCTGTTTAAAGGCTCAGAATTACAAATAAAAAGCAGAATTTAGAAAAGGCATGCTATCTGCTGGGTTAGAGAGCAAACACTTGCAATATATTTACAAATAAATTAAGCTAAATATCTTAAATTGTTGTACTCTAAAGATAAATTGAAAGTCAATCTCACAAGCATTTCTTAACTCACATCAGTTTCATATTTTTTTCCATAAAGTTTTTTTAGTCTTGGCAAAATTGCCTTTGCATGTCAGAAAGCAGCTAACCTGCAGTGGCTCTCGTCAAAATACGATTTTATTAAAATAGCATATCACAATAATTTCTTACATTTATCTTTTCACACTGTGTTTTAGAATCTTGTATGTTTAATATTAAAAGAAATATTACTATTCTAATTGCTATTAGAATAATAGTATTCTAATAGTGCGATTACTATTGCTAACATACTGACTGACTACATTTGCACATTTTAAGATTCAAGATGGTGCAGTGGTTAAGAACTTAGTGTCTGGATTTAGGGACCTTTTGAGTTCAACCTGAGGCTTCAGCACAAGTTAGTCTTCTGGCTTTTGGCAAGCTACATAACCTCTATAAAGTAAATACAAGAGTCAAAACTGCTTCAGACTTTTGTGAGGATGAACCAAGTTATTATAGGTAAACTGTTTAGCATGCCACCTGGAACGTGTTTGGAGGGAACATTCCCTGTGACTTTCTTGTGTTTCTGCACATTTTCTGAGCAGGAGGCGTTGACATCCTTGTTTAAACCATAGATCAGAGATAGAATCAATAGAGGTAGGGGAAATCATAGATCATAGAGATTGAATCTCCTTTCATGAAAGAGGGAAAATTTATTTTTATTTTATTATTTTATTTTATTTATTTTATTTTATTTTATTTTATTTTATTTTATTTTATTTTATTTTATTATTTTTTTACCACATAATAAAGATAATGTCTCCATCCTGGGGAAAGATTGAGCATGTATGCTCTGAACTAGCTTTGAAAGATAGGGATTTTCTAAGGTTGACACTCCCCAATGTATGTATACATGTGCAGTATGCATGCGAGCTATTACATAAGGTCCCCATGATACCTGGGGGGCAAAGAAGACTAACGTGAACATCAAACTCATGCCATATGCTGTGTCCTGAGTAACGAGATCTTTGGTGTCTGAGTTAGGAATCCCATGTTTTATGTCACCGGTTATTAAAAAACCTGTTACCCAGTTTTTTTTTTACCTTGGCTTAAAATCAAGGTGAAATCTTAAACCCTTTACAGTTATCTGATTACATAATTAGCACTCAGTAAACATTAGCTGCTATTAGTGGAAGTATTAGTATTATTTACTTTAAAGAAGTCAATGGAGGGGCTCCTGGGTGGCACAGTGGGTTAAGCACCAGCTCCTAGTTTTGGCTCAGGACATGATCTCAATGTCATGGGATCGAGCCCTATAGTGGGCTTCACGCTCAGCACAGAGTCTTCTTGGGCTTCTCTCTCTTCTTCTCTCTCTGCCTCTCTTACTAGTGCTCTCTCTTTCTAAAAATAAATGAATCTTTTAAAAATTAAAGAATTTGATGTAAAATCCCCAACACTATCAAGACCAATAGAATGCCAATTGACAAAAACAACCCTGAAGCAAACCATTTAATATTTATTTGCCTTTTTTTATGAATGATGCAATGTTTAGAAAATTGAACTATGGTCTAGCTATTTGGATCCTTCATTTAAATATGGATTTATCTATGTAGATGATTTCCATGTCAAAAATAAAAGTTATTTATGTTTAAAAGAATTAATTACTTTGGTTGCTAGCCATTAGATTCTGAAATTCGTAGACATAGCTTATCCAAGAGAAAAAGGAAAAAAAATAGCATATAAAATTTGGAAATTGGATCGCTGATTTTCATTTTGGTAACAAATTGAAACGTCACGCCATATCAAATCTTTTGTAGACTCTCCACATAGGAAATATATAAAACCAATATAATTATAATTGAGAGTCAATATTATTACCTCTAATTTGTTTAGAATCATTCAATTAGAAAAATGAGAATTTCAATTGATAGAAAGTCGAAAACTAGGGCTTATGAATAAAAGATGTTAGTCTTATGTTAACTTCAGTCTCCAAAGTACGCTTTTGTTTCATTTTGTTTTTTAAAAATTGGAAAAAAAAAAAAAAACAATAACCTTCATTACCAAATAATGGGTACCCAATGTTTAAAGACTGCACTTAGCAAACTCGGAATATTCTTCAGCTAAACAGGAATGATTAAAGCAGCTTTATCGTGAGGTCTCTACAAAAGTTAACTGGATAATACAGTGAGTTAATGGTTGCCCATGTGTTAACTTGGTATAAAACGTATTTGATATTTCATTCTACTGTAATTTTTAAAATTATTTAAAATATCATACAAATGAAATTAAGGACAAAACTTAGTGAATCTGTAAAGCTCCCAGTTTCGGCTGTATATTTTAAAATCCACTCTGCTGTGTCAGGTGTCAGGTGTATGGGAAATATTCCAATTGTATTCCTTTTGGAAGGTGTTGGCGCTGCACACTTTGAGATTCTTCATGGGCCCCCAGTTCTCTTCGTCATGATTCTGCGGTTATGCTCCCTCAGCTTTCTCATCTACATTACTTCTTTGCTTCCTGTGTGCACCTAATTTTAAATTTGTGTTAAAGGATGCCTAATGTCTTATCGAAACTTAAGATGTTACAATGGGGGAAAAGGCAAAAAAAAAATAGAAAAATATGTTAAAGATTATTAAATAATTTCAATAAAATAAAATAAAATAAAAAATATTAAAAGACAAACTAGGGGTGGAACCGGGTAGGAGAGGAAGGGACAGGATATATTCTGGGTTGCTGGAGAAAAAATCCAGTATCAGAGCGCATACCTCTGGCAACATATCTTTCCCCTAATTGTGTCTGTCATCAACTAAATATAACTTATATTTTCCTGTTAATAAGTGTTTGTTATAGATTCATGATTGAAAACCATTATATTTACAGCGTTGCTCATTGTATGGAAGTTACATTCCATAGGATAAAAGGTAATCCAACTATGGCAGTGCCCCCGGGGAAATAATTATGTTCTAGTTTTGCCATACAACACAATCTTCTTGCTTTTTCAGCATGTAATACAACTCCTGGAACTTCTGTGTCTCACCGTGGGTTTTGGTATGGCATTCGATCTACAGTCACATTTCCACAGGAGGCGAACCATAGCTTTAGGCGGTTGTCAGAATTGTTGCAGCCTAAATATGAACCCTTCACAAGTTATCCTTTTGAGGAGAGTATATTATGATATAATAGGAAATCCTTAAAGTATGGTTTCAGATTTTTAAAGAGGTTTGAACATGATATTTAGGGCTTTGAAAGTAACAGTGTTGTCTGTTGCCCCCCCTATTTTTTTTAAGATTTTATTTATTTATTCACAGAGAGAGAGAGAGAGAGAGAGAGATAGAGGCAGATACACAGGCAGAGGGAGAAGCAGGCTCCATGCAGGGAGCCTGATGTGGGACTCGATCCCGGGTCTCTTGGATCACGCTCTGGACTGAAGGCAGCGCTAAACCACTGAGCCACCTGGGCTGCCCTGCATTGTCCCTTTGTATACTATTCAGTTGAGTTCTTTGGCCTGAATTAGAGATACTGTGATAAAAAAGGAGGAGAGGGAGGACAAGCTACCCAGCTTCCCCATGACTACTGTTTGAGGACACATTCTTATATTTTTCATTAGAGCACAGTCTAGACTTAGAGATGTTGCATTTTTTCTGCTCTATGTGTGAAGTTGGAAGTGTAGGGACAAGGGGAACGCCATATACAAGTGACAAAGATACTGAAAGGGAATAATCTCTTCCAGATCTATTGATGTGTAACAAAATCCATATTTATTGGTATAGGGTAACCACTTTCATGCTCATGGTCACCGTTTCTATGGACAGAGGAATTATTCAGTACCCAGAGGGCATGGCCTATCTCTGCTTCATGTTTCTGGAGCCTCATAAGGGAAGACATAAAAGGCGTGAGGTTTCCTAACTGGTTCGCTGCTGAAATCATCCACGGGCTCCTACACTTGTGTATCTGGGGTTGAGGTATATTTTGAAGGTGTCACTCAGCTGGGCCTATCAGTCTATGACTATCCATAGCTTCTCCGAGTGACGTGGGCTTTATTACATCATGGCGGCAGCCCATGGATTCACCTGGTGGCTCAAGTCTCAATGAGCAGAGAGTTGCATAGCCTTCTGAGACCCAGGCTTGCCAAATCACAGGGTGTTACTTCTGTGTGCCCTGTTGCTCAGACCAACCACATAGCCTCCCAGACCCAAGGGGACTATACAGAGATAGCACTTTACTTTATTGCAGGATTGTGACAGACTTCATGTTAAAGCTGTTACCAAATCTAAGAAAGAAAGGCTGTCTTCCTAATGACTTAAAACACAGCAATCTAAGCTAATTTGGGGGGTAAGTCAATGTTTTCCTCTCTTCCAAAAATATCTCACAATGCAGGAGCGTCTTGAGCATTTTTAATGATACTACGAAGATATATAATGCTTTTTTGGCTTAGTTTCTGCATTCCTTGATAATTATTCATGTATTCTTAAGGAGAACAATAGAAAAATAAATGTTTTTCAAAGGCCAGTAAAATTAAACTAGACAATGTTTGCAAATTTCCATGGATGAAAGAATAATTCCCAGGTAAAGACGTAAAATTAAAAGTAAGTTCACTAAAGTATGTACCATCTCAGTGATTTTATATTCTTTTTTTTTTTTTTTTTTTTTTCTGTCACAAGTTAACAAGGATCTTGCTAACAATGGGCAGGGAGGAGATTTGGGATGTTCTTTATGTCAAAACCATAGGTCTGACAGGATCAAATATATAAAATTACACAATAGGGTTTGATGCTTATTTGACAAGTTTTATCTACTGTAATATCCACATAATTCGTTTTTAAAAAGATTTGTTCACTTATTTTAGACAGAGAGAACATGTGTCTGGAGAAGGAGCAGAGGAAGTAGGAGGAGAGAGAGAATCTTGAGCAGTCTCGTCACTGAGCATGGAGCCCATCATCGTGCTCAGTCCCAGGACCCTGTAATCACAACCTGAGCCAAAATCAAGAGAGGGGATGCTTAACTGACTGAGCCATCCAGATGCCCCCTCCACACAATTCTTTAACTGATAAAAGTTTGTTTCTATATTTAGCATTTGTGAGCATTTTGAGCATATTTTAAAGCACCATTTTGTAGTAATTTCGGGCTTGTCTAACCATATCACAACCTGAAGGAGAGGAGTATTAATATTGCTTCAGTTGACTGAGCGAAAGCAGAATATTTGTGAAACATGAACAGAACAAGAAATGATTTTGATTATAGTCCTCAATCAAAGTATTCCCATTGGCAGTTTATGTTAGAGGGATGAGATTAGGTACTTTGAATGAAAAGCACTCTCCTGGGGCGCGTAGGTGGCTCAGTCGGTTGGGCATCAGACTCTTGGTTTCAGCTCAGGTCATGACCTCAGGGTCTTGAGATAGAGCCCACGTCAGGCTCTGCACTCAGTGGGGAATCTGCTGGAGACTCTTTCCCTCTGCCCCCGTCTCCCACTCATTCTCTCTCTCTCTCTCTCTCTCATTCACTCTCTAAAATAATAAATAAGATACAGATCTTTTACAAAAAAAGGAAACCACTCTCCTTGCAAACTGAGATTAATTTTGAGAGAGAGAAAAGGTCACTTGTGAAAACTGTAATACTCCCCATCTTCCAATTCCTTCCTTAAATAAAGCCAGAGATAAATGTGAGAGACCTTTACTCCAGCCAGTGGTTTTCAAACATCTTTGTTTCTGAACCTTTATTTTTGTAGTTTTAAATATTCTTGGTGGCTCTAAAGAGCCGTACTTTATATGGGATTTACTTATGGATATTTATTGTATTAAAAATTAATGGAGAGCCAGAGCCTCAGTCAGTTAAGCATCTGCCTTGGGCGTGGGTCACGATCCCCGAATCTTGGAATCAAGCCCATCGTTGGACTCCCTGCTCACAGGAGGGTCTGCTTCTCCTTCTCCCTCTGCCCCTACCTCTGTTTGTGCTTTTTCTTTCTCACTTTCTCACTCTCACTCAATCTTGCTCTCAAATAAATAAAATCTATGAAAAAAATTAAAACCGAGGAATTTTTATGAGAATTTCTCTCTTTCAAACTTTATTACCAATATACTTTAAATTTTTTTCTTCCCAAATGTAAGTGAAAAATAGCATACAGATTTAATTATATTACAGCTGAGGTTGCATGTCTTTTCATAAGATTTTCTGTTTCTTTTGTCATGAAATAATTATTTTCTTTGCACAATTTCATATTGAGTTTTGCATTTTTCTTTTCAGGAATTTTATATGTTCATCACAGAGATGAGTTACAGAGTCTCTATAGTTTGTCTTTGACTTAGACTTTATGTTTTCATTTATGTGTATTTTTTTTATTTATAAAGCTGGACCTGTCTCTGTTTTCATTTGTGTTTTCTAGTTTATAATTGCAATATTCTTTCTGATTTAGAGTCACAAAAGTTTCTCCTATTGCTTCTCTCTCTCTCTCTCTTTTTTAATGGAGAGAGAGCATGTGCAAGCGCAGGGCTAGTGGGCAGAGATGGGCAGAGGGAGAGACAGAGAACCTGAGGTAGGTTCCAAGCTCAGGAAAGAACCTGATACAGGGCTAGATCCTATGACCCTAAGATCATGACCTGAACCAAAATCAAGAGCCAGGCTCTTAACCCATTGCACCACCCAGGGGCCCCTCCTATTGCTTTTTTTTCAAGTGCATTATTTGCATATATCTAAATTTGTATACTTTCCAAAATTTACATTTGTATCGTGTTAGTAATCTAATTTTATTTTTTCTATATGGCTAAAAAAATATCACTAATATATAGTGATATATATCATTAATATTATCACTAATATAATATATATCAGTAATATTATATTATCACTAATATAATATATATCACTAATATAATTTTGAGATAACTTATTTTTTCCTTATTGCTTTAAAATGGTATTTTTAATGGTGCACTAAATGCCCTCGTGTTTGTTTGTGCTTAATTTGTTCTCACCTTTTCATTTCAGAGATAAGAAAAATAAGTTTATATGTCTTACCTAATATATATTATTTGATAAAAAGCAATTTATGTGAATATACTTTGATACATGGTGATTTTAGAGAAGATGGTGGTAGTGACAGCTACAATATTAACTGTACAGCTGGGACCCAAACCAGTGTCTCTTGACATCTATTCTACAAGTCATACTTGCTCACATATTATACCCAATGAGTTGTCATCTTTTTAAAATTATTTCTCATTCAAGATAGCTCAAATGATTAGTTTGCCTGCCAGTTCTTGACATCTAAATTATCTAATGAAAATCAAAGGTAAAATAGAATTTTCTGTAGGATATCATGAATTATAACTTAAAAGTTTCAAAAATAATAGGAATTTAATCAGAGACTTTTATTATGCTATATATTATGGTCTAGAAAATAGTATTTTAGTATTTTCTAATGTTGTATCTGCAAACACACTTCAAAATGGGCTTTGAGAGATAAAATAGAACTATGAAGTGATCTACTAATGGTCAATTTGCCATTTTGCAGTTTGTTAGGCTTTATTATTCCCTTATAATATAGAAATAGCTATCCTCAATGTGATTGAAAGGGGAAGAAAATTAACATGGATAAAGACACCTTAATATGTTGGGTCTTTTATAGGCTTTTATAGGCTTATTTCTTCATTCACTATTTGTTTGCTTGCATTTGTGTATAGGAAAATATAACCCAGAAAGCCTGCTGTAAGTCTGTACTTGGTGTAATCATCTTCTTTCTTCATATTCTTACCACCATTTTTTTTTTTACTTATTTTGGATCAGAACATCCATCATATATTCAAAGTAGAAATGATCATCCTCTCTTCCATCAAACCATTTGACATCTGTAAAAATTTAAATAGGATAAGTGGTCCACCACAGTAGACAAAGACATTACTCACATGATGCTTTTGAGATCCCTTGCTATTTTTTCAAGGAATGGCCTAATATTGATAAAGCCATTGTAAAAAAAAAAAAAAAAAAAAAAAAAAAAACACAAAAAACAAAAAACAAAACAAAACAAAACAAAAACATCTCCCTTCACCCATTGGATCATAAAATTTATTATTTATTGTACTTTTTTATAGTGTTTTTTCCCAAAAATAGAAAGCACAGGTATTAATGCAGTCCTGAAAAGACAAATACAATCTCTGCATTGATCTGTGTCTGTGAGTCTTGATACATCGGGGCAAGACCTAAGCACATGTCATGATGGATTATGTTTACTAATTCACAGAGAAAGTATTGTGCCACCTGCTAGGTTGCCTGAATTTTCCCCAAGATTCTAACATAACAGAATTTTAAAACCTTATTTTATATATATGTGAAAAATTAACTCTGATGACACAGTGCAATAAAATCTAATCAGTAAATGCTAAGTCATTGTTTAAAGGTTAATGTGGATTCACATTCTCGTGGAGTATATTGACTTTGAAAAGTTGAATTGTCATGTTAAAAGTTACTCATTTTCTGAAGTTGTTGCATTTAAAGTCAGAGGTTAAGGCTGGCACTGACATATTTGGGCTGTATGTTTGTCCCTGTACGTGGGCAAGTTTTCCTTAGTACATAAAATTCTAGGTATTTGAAGGATGCTACTAGAATACTAAGACAAACACCACTTTACATATTAATAATTCTGCTCACTTTCTTAGAGAGTTGTGAGATCCTGAAGACAGGATTTCCCTTTCTTCCATATCTCACTGTTCTCCTTCAACTTCTTGAGAGTGAATACCTGTTAGTACTTGCCCATTGTGGAGGCTTAATTCAAAAAAAATAAAAATAAAAATAAAAATAAAAATAAAAATAATAATAATAATAATAATAAGTGGTATCAAAGAGCTACCCTCTCTCTCTGTGACTATCATAAATAAATAAAAATTTAAAAAAAAAAGAGCTACCTAATAAAAATGGAATTATTGGCTCCATTTTGCAATGCATTATGGTTCAGCATGTATTTTTAGTGTATTAACTAGTATACTCTTCCAGGTATTGAGGAAATGTGACAATAAATAATGTAGTGTGTTCTTCCTTCAAAGAGCTTGCAATAATAGGTTTTTGCCTGAATATGATGTGTATTAATGTGTATCTGTATCCATTAACTCTTGTTGACTCATGGGAGGTAAACTGAATGAATATCACTTGCCTTTATATAGAAATTGCACCTCAGAGACATGAAACAGCATTTTCCAAGTCTCAGGGCAATTACATGTAGGCTCAAGAATGTGAAACTTGCCTTTTAAAATCTTACCTTAAAGTCTTCTGTGCTTCTTCTAGACTATCTCACAGTTAGGTTGCTGGGCTCTCCAGTCGCTTAAAGTCTTTTAAAACTTCAAGATCATGATTCTAGAAGAACATGCTAATATGATTTTTAAATCCTCGCAGCCAAAAGAAAAAAGAGAGAGAAAGAGACAGAAATACAGGGGAATGAGGGAAAAAAGCCCAGAATATAATTGACACAAAAGAATCCTCATTTTTTAAAGCATTTAGAGAAGTAGAATCCAATCCCTGTATATCAAATTCTTTTTAGTCCACAATTTGTGAATTCTTATAAAAAAGAAATACTTTTTCAAAGTCACCACCATGAATCAGTTGTATCAAATTGAAAAAAATATATATTATCATGGAACTAGTGAAATGAACTTAAAATGTAGGCATGCTATGTGTTGATTTCAGTCACGAATTTGACAGATTTCTCAAAATAATTTGGGGACGTTCTATAGTATGGATTATACCATCATTAATTGATACTATTTTAATAGAATATTCACAGAAGATTCCTTATAGGAAGAATGCCATCCTGATTAACATGTGCATGTTGCACAGCTCTATACTTGGTGTTGGCTGTGAAAAAACAGGATTCTTTGCAGCAAATTCTGTTGAAGCCATGTATATAGAATATCCAAGTTAACCAAAGGAGCTAGGTTTAGCTTACATTTTGGATTACAAGATAAAAAATTAAATGCCCTTCACAGACTGGAATGATTGCAATAAGTGCACAAAAATAAAATCGTATAAGAATAAATGTGAAATCCTGATTTAAAAATAATATTGGGTCTCTGCTAAGTTTCAAACACTATTTCGAGGACTCTTTCTCTATCTGTGACAACAGGGTCACAGCTACCCCTGCACTGATGGATCATGGATCTTATAGTCCCTCTGGGACACGCAGAAAATAAATACTAAGCATCGCATATAGTGTTTTCAAGGCGATAGGAATATGTGTAGGGGAAACGTAGGGAAGAATAAGGGGGGGTGGGGAATGTCCCAAGTGAGACTGTGGTGCTACGAGCCGTGACATTCAGTACCTGTGTCAAGAGTTGTCTCATAAGAAGAAGGTAAAAACTGTTCAAGAAGTGGGCCAGGATGGTATGCTTGGGTGGCTCAGCTGTTTAGCGCCTGCCTTCAGCCCAGGGCATGATCCTGGAGTCCCAGGATCAAGTCCCCCATCGGGTTCCCTGCATGGAGCCTGCTTCTCTCTCTGCCTGTGTCTCTGCCTCTCTCTGTGGGTCTCTCATGAATAAATAAATAAAAGCTTTCTTGAAAACACATGCATACTCATGCAAAAAAAAACAAATATTAAATACAGCTTTCAGGTATGTTATACAGAATATGATTTGAGAATTAGTACTGTTTTTTGAGGTTGCTTCCATCACTGGTATTCAGTGATTTGTATATTCTATGACTGTAAGAATTTATTAATAATCTAGAACCTTATGGTCAGTCTTTTTCAAATAAGTTTGCTTGTGGGTGGCCCGTGCAGATCCACCTTGAGCCCTCTTCCACCATTGGCACAACTTAGCATCTGCTGAGGTCAAAGGCTGAGACCCTCCCTGGTCCCACCGTGCTTCTCCGTCTCCCTCTGCTGTTCCCCCTGCTTGTACCCCTGCTCGCTCACTTGCTCTTTCTCTCTCTGTGTCAAATAAAAAAGAGATTCTAAAAAAATTAAAGAAAGTGGAGCAGTCTGAGGTCTCAAACTTGACAATAGGAAGAAAGAGTTTAAAATGCCAATGAGGAAACTGAGTAGAGGAAGACGAGACCACTGAGAATAAAGTGGGGAGGACCATGGATGACACAGCATTTCGGACAAGAAAGTCAGGGGCACCTGGGTGGCCCGGTCAGTTAAGCATCTGACTTGATTTTGGTTCAAGTCATCATTTCAGGATCTTAGGATCGAGCCTCATTTCAGCTTCAGGTGAGCGAGGGAGGGGGCGGGGAGAGATTCTTTCTCTCTCTCTTCCCTCCCTGCCCCCCCTCCCCCCACAGAGGCTCTGTCTTTCTCTCTCAAATAATGAATAAATAAGTACATAAATATTTAAACACGAGAAAATTCATAAACTCTAACAGGACTAAGGAAAGCAGACTCAGGCAAAAATGCTAATTTGAATTTTTTGTCCCCTTAAAAGCAAGTAGTGTGTTTCTGTACGACTTCAAAGCTCCCAATATCGCTGATTTGCTCAGAGAGTGTTTACTGGCCTTTTCAGCACAGATGCTTCTTTCCTTATAGGCCTCGATTATGATCACACAGGTCATACAAGTTAATTTTCACTAGTTTGTTCAGCTAAGGAACAAAAACAACAAAAAAATGAATCAAGACTATACTAGGTGGGGACTAATTTCCATGGTATCACCATGAAAATTAAAACAAAACAAAACAAAAAAAAAAACAAGTGACCAACTTCTACTACCATACTACTGAATTTTTAACAGAAAATGCAATTGTGTTTGTGTATGTGAGTGTTTGACCTCAGTTATTATGAAATATTGACTTGGGGTTGTATTTTGTTTCTTGGAGCAAGAAGTGATTCTTGAACCTTATTCTCCCCAATAAGCATAATATTCAAATTGCTTTTATTATTTTTGACATTGTCGCCTATCTTACTAGTTACCTGTCCGTATTTTTAACTATGGTTTGCCAACAATGCAAACACAAAGCCAAAATATTTAGTACTGCACACGTATATCTTGAGGGGTGGGTATATGCAAATATGAAAATATGCTAACATTTGAGGACCTCACCTATCAATGTCATGATAATTGCATTTTCTTATGGGGAGCATAGAGGTCACTTTGTAATTATTATTATTATTTTTTTTATTTTTATTTTTTTGTCACTTTGTAATTAAACAAGCGCACACTCCATGTCTCCTGTGTTGCCACTGACTCTTCTGATTCTCTAATTTCAGACCCAGGTTGTAACCATGATGGAAGATTCTTATTTTTTGTTGTTTTATGACTGAAAAACCCAAGAAATGTCAAGGGCACTGAAAATCCAGGACCCTGGGAACGCATTAGGATTTTCAATAAAAGTCTCATTCTAATTATTTTCTGTTGCAAATTCAGTCTCACTCTCTGGCTTCTCGAAAATGTGAGAATAACTATTTCAGCACATAACTTCCATTTATATTTTTCCTCCTTCTAGAATCAGAAGTTTCATGAGAGAAGTGTGACGAGCATCGTGTTTTCTTTATATTCTCAAATTATTCATGGTTCAAGATATCCTTGTAATGACTGACAACATGAGAAGTTCATTTTTTTTTGGTACAAAATATGAACGGATCTTGTGCATACACACAAAACATCACTTTCTGCTTTTATTTTTTATTTATTTATTTATTTATTTATTTATTTATTTTCACTTTCTGCTTAAAAAAAAAAAAAACAGTAACTTCTTTCTGTTGTTTTTCTTGATTCCTTCTTTCTCCACAGCGATGGGCAAAAGGGATTGATTTTCTTTAAAATACTCAAATTTTTCCTGCCACTTTCCTGACCAAATGCATCAAAAGCTCTTCACTCTACCTAAGCAATCTCTGAAATCCTTTGGCTGGCATTCAAGGCCTGAGAAAGTCATCTGGACCCAGCTGATCCCGTAGGCTCAGGGTCTGTTCTTCCCTTTGGAGCATCCTCATGGCTCCTTGTCTTCACATTCCCACTCTCCTGGAGTTGTGACTCCTCAAACTGAGCACTTTTAGCCTCCACACTTCTTCCTTGTGTTTCCATGGATTCCCTTAATTCCTCAGACCCCAATCTCTTTTGCGTGGTGTTTCGTCATTCTTCTGTGCACGCACCATCTTTCCCCTGGTATCAGCTGTCTCTGAGTTGGGAACACAAAATGAGCATTCTCAGGGTAACTCAAGTCTTGTTCGCTTCCAGATGGAATGACGTTGGAGGGCGGAGGGGGAGCATTGACAGTAGAGAAGCTATGAGATGATCTCTAAAATTTGTTTCAGGCAGAAAAGTCTTTGATTTTACTCTCTTGAGTTTGACACGGTTCCCAGCCCACCCCAGTCAAGTGTGTGGCCTCCTTGCTACACTGCGTGTCCTCCGGGGGACTAAATCCACGGGCACGCTTCAGTTTCCATCTCCCTTAAGCTCCTAGAGCCTCAGGCACTGATGCATTTGTCCACCCTCTCCAAGAAAACGTCAAATGGAGTGGATGGTGCACCCCTTCCTGTGCCCCTTCCTCTGCGGCTGCTCTGTTTCAATCCATTTTGCTTTTACAAAGCTTTTAAATGTTATAGATCCTGAAGAGCCAGACAATCTTGGTTCTCATATTATTATTATTTTTTTCTAATCTGCGCTCTCTTCCTGACTCCTCCTGCACCTACCTTTAATTGTTACTGGGAATCGATGGCTCCTAGAGAGTATCTCGAACCCAGACACCTCTGATTTGTAGACCTATAAATCTAGCCACTTAGGGGACACCACTGCTTGGAGCCTGGAAGACAGCTTAGGCTCCAGCCACAGCTGAATGTGGTTACCGCCCAGCACCCACCAACCTAAATATAGCCTCCTCCGTGGTTCCTGGCTCCACGGCACCTATTACTGAAGCAAGTCATCAAAAAAAGAACTCTTGACGGCTCACTCCCTCCTCCTGGATGTGGTTCACCTTCTCTGTGGGTATAGTGTTTGCTTGGATCACTCTAACACAATACGATGGGCCAGGTGGCACCCAGAATGTTCCCTTCTCACTGCTCTTGCAACTGGGAAGTCCATCTAGGTGCCCGCGGGTTCAGTTCTGGTGAGAACTGAGAGTCCTCCTCCTGGCTTGTGGCCCCCTGCTTGCTCATTGCCCCCCGTCGGTGGAGAACCACTGAGCTCTGGCATCTTCTTATAAAGACAGTCTCATCGTGGTGGCCCCATGCTCATGATCTCATCTAAACCTCATTACCTCCCCAAAGTCCCGCCTCCAAGTACTATCATACCAGGGGTTGGGTTTTTAATAGATGAATTTTGAGGGCGCATTCAGTCCCTCATAGACGCTGTCTCCTAACGACCTCTAGCATCTGTCCGCTTGTCCGTGTCTTCACCAGCAGTGCCCTCTTTCACATCACCATCCTATTAGATCTGCACTCGTCACCCCCTCCCCATTTATTGCTACGCCAAGATGGGAATGTGAGTGGAATCATGACGCTGAGCTACCAAATACCCTCCCATGCCTTCTCCCTGTCTGGGGCTGAGAATATAATCTAAAAGATGGACTGGAGCTGGTGACCAGGTGGGGCTCCGCCAGCTGGCTCCCTCCTGCCTCACCTCTTGCTCTTTCAGGAGTCAGCCACTGGGGCTCTCCTTCAGTCGCCTCAATGCCTACAGGCATTTGGAGCTGTCCTACCTACCTTCTGCTCTGCCCGGAATATTCCCTCTGCTTCCAGGCTGTTTACCTGGAAGGTCTCCACTTGTCTTTATCACATCAGCTCAAATGGCCCTTCAGAAGAATGCCTTCACCACCCCAAGGTGGGTTTCTACTACTCAGCCTCCCCTGCCCCAGAATCTAGAATGTCTTATGATAATTATTTGCATGATTATTTGCATGATTATTGAATTGCTCTCTATCTGTGCTCCACGGCCTCATCAGAACGATCCAGAAGAGCAGGGTCTTTCTCTGCTTGGCGCACGTTTCGGCGCCAATTCCAGGACACCCCAGGCACCTTACTCAGATACTTTCTAATAGACAATTGTATTGTGTGTTGCCTTCAGACGTGTTTGCATCTTTATTGGACTTTGGTAGTGCACTACGTCCTTAGTTAGAGTCCTTAGGTCCACCCTGAGTTTCGTCGCCATCATGCCCATAAAGTGTATCAATTATTAATATAAGTAAAGGAATATTGATTGATTGCCTGGAAATCTCTCTGACCATATCCATTTGTGAATCCATAATGAGTGAACTTACATGCAAGGGTGCAGCTGTGACCGTTGAACTCTGAAGATAGAAAACGCAAATAAATCCCCACGACATCAGTTAATAATGCAGAGCTCAATGCAGCACAGGCCCTGCTGCTGTGTCCTTAAGGACAATATGCTTGTGTACACTCTGGGGTAATCTAAACCCGTGTCGAGTCATTTCTGTTTAGGTAGCTGAGATACTTTAGAAGAGTGATTGTGGTGTTGCTAACTAATTTGGGTTCCAGTTCACTAGGATATATCTCATAATATATTGCATTTCCTCAATAAATGTAAATAACACCAATTTGCAAGCGGTACTTTTTCTATTTCCCCCTTATTACATCCCATTTCGGCCACAGCTATTGAGCAACATGGGGACTGATTTATTTCCTGAGAAGAAATAAACCATCCACATTTTGAAGGTTAACTGATACATTAGCAGAAGAGAAAAATCTATTTAGGGGACCCCTAAAGGACGTTTGCCACAGCCAGAATGAACTCATGGGCTTGACAGAAGGCAGTGTCCGTGTATCAACGAGCGAGGAAAATAGCATATGACTCAGCGCATATATTTTAAGTTCTGAACTATAGTAATTATCCCTGAAAGGGAAAAAAAAAATAAAAGAAGGCAGCACAAGGCATCCTTGCACCATGGTTATTTTATTTGAATCATTGAATCTGTTATATATTTACTGTCACAATATTGGTGGGAGGACATGCATCTGTTAGGAGTTGTAAAGATGCAGGGTGGTTTTCTTTCTGTCACAACCATATTTTCAGAGAAGGCAAATTTAAAACATGCACCAAAAAGGTTCACACTTCTTTTTGATTAGTGTTATTTTTGGCAAACCTGAAGTAAATGGTAATGCAAGAGAAGAGTAACTATATCAACAGACGTCAACACAACGCATTTTTATCATTTATTTGGTAATCATTACTTTTTTTTTTTTTTTTTGCTGTTTTGGGTACCAGGTATCTTCAGATTTCTAATGTGGTGATAATTGTTAAAATAGTAACATTTACCAAAGAGCTTCAGTTTAACAGAAATTCAGGAAACCACATCATTTGCATTATTTCATTGACCTTACCGACAACTCTGTAGGCTTATTATTTAGGTGGCTGGGATACTTTAAAAGAGAAAGGGGACCTGCTGACTCGCTGAGGCTCTAGTTCACTGGGGTAGATGTCGTTGTGTTGTATTTCCTCCATAAAAGTAGACGACACCGATTTCTTTTTTTTTTTCTTAATTGGACTTCAATTTGCCAACATATAGCATAACACCCAGTGCTCATCCCATCAAGTGCGCCCTTCAGTGCCCATCACCCAGTCACTGCACCCCGCACCCACCTCCCTTTCCACTCCTCCTTGTTCATTTCCCAGAGTTAGGGGTCGCTCATGTTCTGTCTCCCTCACTGATATTTTCAATCATTTTCTCTCCTTTCCCCTTTATTCCCTGTCACTATTTTTCATATTCCATAAAGGAATGAGACCATATAATGTTTGTCCTTCTCTGATTGACTTACTTCACTCAGCATAATTCCCTCCAGGTCCCTCCACGTTGAAGCAAATGGTGGGTGTTCGTCGTGTCTAATGGCTGAGGAATATTCCATTGTATACAGAGACCGCAGCTTCTTTATCCATCATCTCTCGATGGACACTGAGGCTCCTTCCACAATTTGGCTATTGTGGACATTGCTGCTAGACAACACCAATTTCTCTTCTTCTCATTAATAGGATTCTCATTTTTTTGGTTAATAAAGCTGCTATTTCTGAAGTGAGGTGTCCATCATAATAGCATGCAGCTAATATGTGGCTGAGTCAGGCTGTGAACCCACCTGTGACCAACTGGCACCAAAGACTCTGTGCTTACCCACTGAACTTACCCCATCTCCCTCTTAGCATAAATGTTCCACCTAATAACCAGATACTACTTTTTTATTGTATTTTAGATTTAGGGAAATCTCTCTACAAAGAGAATGTCAGTATTAGGTTTTGCATTAGCATTCAGGGCTGATAACTTGTAATCAAATTTACCAGTGTACATAATTATCCTTAAACCACTGAGAAATGAGCATCTCAGCCCAGATGAAAATAGGTTGCACGACTGGCCGCTGGTTACCGATGGCCTCGGCACGCACGGACAGTACACTCTATCAGGAGGAGCTGTCAATGAGCTGGAAAGACATGAAAAAATTCTAGATTTTTTTTTTTAACATTTCAATATCCTTCCACTACAGAAAGCATAGTTCCTAAAATTAGAAAAAATCTCTTTCAAAGAATAGAATTTTACTCTAGAAAATATCAATGTTCTTTGTAACTACTTTCTTTTTCTTTTTTTTTTTTTTGACTTTGTAACTACTTTCAACTCAAATAGTGTCTTATTTTTTCTTACTATATATAACAGATATATCATATTGTTCTAACTTCTTGCATGTATGTAACTTTAGGAAAGTTATGGCAGATGTTCATACTTTAGGAAAGCATTTTTTAATTGAATTAAAGTTTTTACATATGTTTAAAAAGCATTGTCATGGTCAATATTAGAGCTCATTAAAACAAACTTGCTTTGGAATGTCTGAGTACTTTGACATTGGACATTTAACTGTGTTCTGTTGGGTTTTTGCCCAATAAAAAAGAAAATAAGGTAATGAATGATTAGATACCTGCGACCAATTTTTATAGTGATAGTAAATAAGTCTTCTGAAATGAGATTTTTATTTCTTTACCAAGAAGAGAAGAGAGCAAGGCAACCACTGGTCTTCCATTGTTGCTAGGACACATCACTGAGAAATAATAAAAGGCGAATTATATATTAGACATTTCTGATTAACTCCTCCTTATCTATATTCAAAGAATAGAAAGTGCACATATCAGGTTGCTATAATTATAATATATTAATTCACTTTGAGTCAAACATACAATATTATTTGAATGAATACTTGTTTGAAAATCGTGATATTTATAAAGTTCAAGAAAGTATGATAATTTCAGAGCTTAGTAAACCTACTAAGTAAATTAACCAAGGCAAAGGACAATGGTATAATTTTATACCAGTTTATTTTGTGAATATGCTTTTCCGGATTTTTTTTTAAGTTTAATTAGTCATGGTCAAGGAACAAAGAAAATGATAAATTGTGGAAGAGAAAAAGAACAGTAAAAATATGTCATCATCATTTCTTGAGCTTCATAAAATTAAATTATTACAATACTATATTTCTAACCAAATACAAAGTATAGTGTTTGTCGATTTACAGAACTATGTTTTTAGTCAACAGCATTTGTCAAACAAATATATATATATATATATATTTTTAATGGAGATCTCTTTTGCAGCACTGGTATTTTTAGGAGACAGAGGCAAAGGTTTCCACAAAGACAAGCATAAAAGAAGAGTTTTACTTTTGAATTAGTAATCACCACGTTCCTTTTAAATCTTACTCATATTATCCTAGATAAACCGTTGTTCTTTTATCACTAAACATTAGAAATTCCCTTTTCTCATTGGTCTTTCTCTATAATGCTGTAGACCACTGTGCTTTAGCTTCCACCTACTGACAGCCGGTGTATATGAAAGCCTAGAGAGAGACACATACTTGGGCAGGTATTTGGATTGTATTTGTATTTAGATTGCTTGCTGGTTTTGTCATTAGTTTGGCCCAATCATGGATGTATTTAGATTCTCAAAAATCTGTCTTTAACAATTGATCTTAGCCTGAGGCATTGTTGACTACTTTAAAAAAAAAAATGTTATTAATGTATTCATGAGAGTCACACAGAGAGAGGCAGAGACATGGGCTGAGGGAGAAGCAGGCTCCATGCAGGGAGCCCCTTGTGGGACTTGATCTCAGGACCTGGCGTCACGCCCCGAGCCAGAGGCAGATGCTCAGCCGCCGAGCCACCCAGACATCCCTGTTGACTACGTTTTCTATTTCCGTGGTACCATGCTATTTTGAATAGGCGAAGGAGCTGATACATTTCTCTGAATATGCTTCTCAGAATTACACAAGTTCGAATAGTGCCTCAGAATGATCTTGTATCAAGTCTTGGCATCTTGAATACTGTCAGTGCTTCACTTTGCTAATATTTGCAATAAAAAAAAAAAGCTTAGGACAACGGCTTGCAGACGAGTATGTTGTCAAGATATAGAAATTATCAGTGGTGATAACACTGTTTAGGTTAGTGAGAAATATCTTTAAATGGGTTGACTATTTTATACCTCTTCTAGGTATAGATGTCGATATAAATCCTATTTATAAAAGATCAAGATTTCATTAGGTATTTTGCATGAAACCTTAAACTTTTTAACATATATTACACATTTAAACTTAATATTAAAAGGAAGGATGAAAGGGTAGATTAGGTTAGTTTTGTTGTTGTTGTTGTTGTTTGTTTTTTAATGAGAATGTGAGAATGATCCAGTTAAAGCCCATGGATCATACTTCTTAGTCCTATGAAATCCTTTCTCTCATAGAATTTGTACCAAGTGCCATTAAGTATTTATTTTTAAAAGACTTTATTTATTTATTCATGAGAGACAGAGAGAGAGAGAGAAAGAGAGAGAGAGGCAGAGACACAGGCAGAGGGGGAAGCAGGCTCCATGCAGGGAGCCCGATGTGGGACTCGATCCCGGGTCTCTAGGATCACGCCCTGGGCTGAAGGCAGATACTCAACCCCTGAGCCACCCAGGGATCCCCCACCATTAAGTATTTTTACATCTGATATCACTAGATATATGAGAAATGTTGACATCTGGTTTCCATTTTTCAGATGTTAGCTCACCGTTAATTAATGGATTCTTTCTTCTGCTATCTCTAAGGACTGTAACATTGATTATTTATTTCTGAAAACATACATTGTTGAGCAGTGTGTGAATGGCTAGAGGAAGAAAATGCTCTGTTCATTTTATAGAAAACGGTACTAGCTTCAGAGTGCAATTCTTAAAATAAGTGATATTTCTTCTAGATTGCCTAATTTATTGGCGTATAGCTGTTCATAATATGTTTTTAAAATAGTTTGTATTTCCTTGGTATTGGTAGTGATCTCTCCTTTCTCATTCATTTTATTAATTTGAGTCTTCTCTCTCTTCTTTTTAATAAGGCTGGCTAATGGTTTATCTATCTTATTAATTCTTTCAAAGAACCAACTCCTGGTTCTGTTGATCTGTTCCACAGTTCTCGGTTTCATTGAGTTCTGCTCGAATCTTGATTAACTCTCGTCTTCTCCTGGGTGTAGGATCTATCTGTGAGAATAGGGAAAATTATCAAGGCAGGAAACCACAAATGTTGGAGAGGATGCGGAGAAAAGGGAACCCTCTTACACTGTTGGTGGGAATGTGAACTGGTGCAGCCACTCTGGAAACTGTGTGGAGGTTCCTCAAAGAGTTAATATTAGACCTGCCCTACGACCCAGCAATTGCACTGCTGGGGATTTACCCCAAAGATGCAGATGCAATGAAATGCAGGGACACCTGCACCCCTATGTTTCTAGCAGCAATGGCCACGATAGCCAAACTGTGGAAGGAGCCTCGGTGTCCATCGAAAGATGATGGATAAAAAAGATGTGGTTTATGTATACAATGGGATATTACTCAGCTATTAGAAATGACAAATACCCTCCATTTGCTTCAATGTGGATGGAACTGGAGGGTATTATGCTGAGTGAAGTAATTTAGTCGGAGAAGGACAAACATTACATGGTCTCATTCATTTGGGGAATATAAATAATAGTGAAAGGGAATATAAGGGAAGGGAGAAGAAATGTGTGGGAAATATCAGAAAGGGAGACAGAACGTAAAGACTCCTAACTCTGGGAAACGAACTAGGGGTGGTGGAAAGGGAGGAGGGCGGGGGGTGGGGGTGAATGGGTGACAGGCACTGGGGGTTATTCTGTATGTTGGTAAATTGAACACCAATAAAAGATAAATTAAAAAAATAAAATAAAATAAAATAAAATAAAAATAAATAAATAAAAAATAAAAACATTAAAAAAAGTGATATTATTAAGGATGGCTAGTATGCTAGTATTGGTGTGTACATCTAAGATTTCCCCACTTGAAAAAAAAAACTTTTAATAATACCAATTGCAGTAAACACTACAAATCTAACTGCTATCTGTCAGCTTTTTCCTGGATTCTCTGCTAGTCTTCATTTTTAATCTTACAAATCCTGTTGATTTTAATGCAGTTGTTTCATGGCCTGTGATTCAATGGATCTATGCTGACACTTTCACTGCCTTTTTTAACAGGTTAAAAATGTATATAGAAGCAAGGAAATAAGTCATTAGATTTTTTTTTTCTTTTGCTTACTATTGCTAGTGTTGACCAGTGCTTTTTGATGAAAGATCAGAAAAAATTTTGGAAAGTGCCTTTTATGGTAACTTGAAAATCATAAATATAGAAACATAGAAACCCCCTCAATTTATTGCCAGACTGTTATAGTTCTAAATGCATTACAACTCATGCCCTGTCCCATGGCCAATATTTTAATGCACTATTAATAAAAAGAAAGGGCTGCGAGTCATTCCCAAATGGCAGACAGGTTGGAGTCTTACAAAGTTCATTTGTAAGCCACTGTTAGAATTTGGAGCATATTTCCTCATAAAACCTGTGTGATGAATGTGGTCAGGACACAAAGCCAACCTGCAAGATTCTACCTAAATCAAAATGTAATTAAAATGTAGCACCAGGATTATTATAGAACCTGGCCATTACTTATCCAGCTGCTTCTTTGGGAAACAGTTTGCAATTTCTAAGTTGGAAATTGGAACACTTGAGCTTCATCTTTCTTCTCTGAATTAGCTCTAGTTGTTCGCCACATTCTCCGCGCCTTCCTCCAGCCTTGCGTCTCAGAAGCTTCCACTTGAAACAATACACAATGAGGTGCTTTCTCAGGATGGGGAAAGGTCTCTTGGCAAGAAACCATTTGCAGTTGCGGGGTCTCCGTAGATCCTACGGTTCTCTCGGGGACTTGCCTTCAGGACTGTGTTCTGTGCTGCGGTCCTCTTGGTGTATCTGCATGTTTCAGGAAAGCAGATCACCACATGCTCAGAGGAATTAAAGAGCTCCTTGCCCAACAGAGCAAAGGCATGGAAAGAGAACCATAGCGTCGGTAGATCATGATCAAATTAGCCCTGTGCTCATCCGTATAGAATCGATCACAAGAAGCTACCTGAAGATCATAAATCTAACATTAGTTTCTCAGTTGAGAAAAGCAGAAGCCAAAAGTAGCACTTAGTTAGCTAAGCTTATGCACTTAGCTCATTCACAGAGCTAAAGGTGAGCAGAGGTCAGCGTGTCGTGCCACGTTACCGAAAACCTTATGAATAATGAGATTTCTGGGTTTTTTGTTTTTTGTTTTTTGTTTTTTTTTTGCCTCTGGTAATACTTACCTAAAGCAGTCCTGTGTACTTACACCCTTAGGTGTATCCCCACATTCTCAGTCCTAACAAGTTTTGACAACTCGAGGTCACACATCTGAATCTCTCCGCTTTCCCTTCTGCTACTAATCATGTTTATTGGATGAAGACTTTTATAATATGAAACAATTAATTGTCCAGCAGAGGGGGGGGGTTGCGGGTGGCTCAGTTGGTTAAGTGTCCGACTCTTGATTTCAGCTCAGGTCATGATCTCAGGGTCATGAGATCAAGCCCCATGTGGCGCTCTGCACTGAGCACGGAGCCTGCTTAAGGCTCTCTCCCTCTGCCACTGCCTCTCCCCGTGCTTGTGCTCTCACTTGCTCTCTCTGTCCCTCCAAATAAATGAATAAACTATTTTTTAAAAAGTAAAAAAAAAAATTGTCTAAAAATAATTTAAAAAAAATATCTAACATAAAAGGAATCCAAGGGTCATGGGTTTCAATGATCTAATTCATTCAGCCAATGACAGAAAGTTACTTAGGACAATTGTAATTTCCCAGAACATGGTCCATTTTGTCACCACATCCTTTGGTAAGAAGTCCCTGTGTCCTCTGAAGTGATGGGAAGAAGGTGGGGACGCTTAGAAACAAGCAGAATCTTCTTCAGATGCTTGAGTGAGTTTCATATGCATATTGCAAAATCCTGTTCAGATGATTTAAATGTACAGTCCTTCAGAAAGAAAACAAAATCTTTTGTTTGCATTACTGAGAAAAACAAACATGAGGGCCGAGCTCCTGATTATAGCTTTTAAAATGTCCCTAATACATCATTATTTTGAGTTTTAGCTGCCAAGGTAGGGTTATGTTGCTTTGTTCATAATAAAACATATAACTTTTTTTTTTTTCCCCACTTACCTTTTCAAGACCACTTAGAAGCTAGCAGATAACAAAGGTCACTCTCTTCTCAGCATTATTTGCAAGGAAGGGGAGAGAGATACTGTTCCTGGTAAGATTAATCACCAACAAAATAAAAATTCTAAACCTGGTATTAGAAATTCTGAGGCTAAAAAATGTTTTGACTTAACACCTTTCCCTTTTAATTTTAGACTTAAAATGTCTAATGCTTTATTATGGTACGGAGATGTTTTACATTCTGTGACTGGATTAATAGCTCCTTCTTGGCTTGTCTAAGTTTTGAACAGGTTTAGAAGATCTGTTAAAATTATTCAAGTTAAACCCTGCTTGGGGAAAGCTGTAAAACAGAGATATAGAGGAGTTATTTCAATTCTTTACTTCTTTTTTTTTTTAAATAGTTCAACATATAAGACCTATTTGAAATAATACTCAAAAATGGTAAAATTATAATATGTACCATTTATTATTTTCTCTGTGACCATTTGCTTGATATAATACTGGGTACTTGATAAGAGTTAAACATTATTTATCTCTATCTTGCAGTATCCTGTAAGATATAGATAAATAAGACCTGGTTTTAAGAACAGGCCAATGAGATTCTGAGAGATGCAATAGCACAGGACACTAGAGTTGTGTCAGCATGTCCTACGCACTTCCTGTGTGCATTAGTTTTCATAAAATCAACAGGTTAAAAAACATTATCTCCCCATTCCTGAGGGTTTGGAGTCTGGGAGTAGGTACCTGGTTGGTTCTTGCTCGGGATCTCCCACAAGATTATAGTTGCTGTGCCTGCACTCCCCCACTGCAGGCTCTATTAGGACCCAAGAATCCGCTTGGAGGCTAGCCTGCCTGGTTTTTTGCAGGCTTCGGCTCCTTGGTGGTTGTTGGACTGAGGTTCCCAGCCTCCTGGGCTTCTCTGCAAACAGGCCCCTAACGGTGGCAGCTGATTTGCTGAGAACAAGTGACCCCAGGGGGAGGCAGGAATAGAGGAAGAGAGAGAACCCAGGGTGAAAGCTGCATCCCTCTTGTAACAGTCCCAGAAATGATAAACCATCAGTTCTGGCACATTCTCCTAGAGACTCGGCCACTACGTCTAGCAAGCAATCAAGGAGTGGGACATGAGTCTTCACCATCTTATTAGGAGAGGATTCTAAAATGTCTGGGTTTATATATATAAATATATTATATATAATCTATTGTATGTAATATATGTTATATTTTATTATATAAAATATAAATACATTAAATATATAAATATATATAAATAAACATATATATATATATATAAACCCAGATGTCCCTGTGGTTATATTTTTAAGACTTCACACTAGTGTCACAGACTGCTTCCATATATGTTTGGCCACATGTAAGGTACCTCATTTTTTCCTCTGAGGATTACGAACATATTAAGCTTTAGTCGGTATTGCCCTAATATTTTTATAAGGACAAGAAGTGAATTAACACTGTGATGGCTTAATGTATGCATTTTGTTGAATCAAGAAAAATTAGGGCTATTCAAATCCATAATACAGGTGGTAAAAATTTAGGTGTCACAATATTGTTCTGAGACAAATGAACTAGTTATTCCTTTATATCAAATTAATTTACATTATTTATTTGTGTTTTTTTTTTTTTATGGAGATACTGGGATCTCTACCCTGATCTTTCTTTTTTTTTTTTTTTTTTTTCTTTTTACCCTGATCTTTCTACTTGAAACATCATGTGGAAAAATATCTATGCAGTAATTTAATAATTATTTCACAGAAAGCCATGATATTAATCATGGAATAGGTCAATATTGGGTTCATGTTGAGTCTAACATTTTGTTCATAGAGTATCTTTATTTGATATTTCAAATTCCATCAGGAAATATATTTTGAGTTTATATTTCATAGATATTTTAATGATATTTGTGTGAACTTTAATATTAAGTATATTTTGAAGACATACCATATTGTACTTAAATACTTATTTGTTCCAAACTCAGTGAGAATTCCATACCTTCTGAAACTTGGAACTATCCATATCCACTTTTTTTTTTTTTTTGTCTGTTTGTTTTAGAGCTTGAAATACTCGTTTTTCGTTCATTGGTTTCAAATTTTTATTTAAATTGTACTTAGTTAACATATAGTGTAATACTGGTTTCAGGAGTATAATTTAGTGATTCATCATTTATGTTATCTCAACAAGTGCCCTCCTTAACACCTATCACCTACCTGGCCCATCGCCTACCTGGCCCATTCCACCAACCTCCCCTCCAGTAACTCTCACTTTGTTCTCTAAAGTTAAGAATGTGTTTCTGAGTTTGCCTTTCTCTTTTTCTTTTCTTTTCTTTTCTTTTTTTTGTTTATTTCTTAAATTCCACATATGAGTGAAATTATATGATTTTTGTCTTTCTCCAACTGACTTATTTTGCTTAGCATAATACACTGTAGCTCTGTCTTCATCTTTGCAAATGGCAAGAATCCTTTATTTTTTTACATCTGGATATATATGGATATCTTCTTTATCAATTCAACAGTCGATGGACCTATGGATATTTGGGCTCTTTCCAAAATCTGGCTATTGTTGATAAAGCTGCTAGAAACATCAAGGCACATGTGCCCCTTCAAATCAGTATTTTTGTGTCCTTTGGGTAAATATCTAGTAGTGCAATTGCTGGGTCATAGGGCGGTTCTATTTTTAATTTTTTAAAAAGATTTTATTTATTTATTCATGAGAGACACTGAGAGAGAAAGAGAGAGAGAGGCAGAGACACAGGCAGAGGGAGAAGCAGGCTCCACGCAGGGAGTGGGACTGGATCCCGGGTCTCCAGGATCACGCCCTGGGCTGAAGGAGGCACTGAACTGCTGAGCCACCCCGGCTGCCCCTGTTGTTAACTTTTAGAGGAACCTTTATACAGTGTTCCAGAGTGACTGCTCCAAGTTATCTTTCCCAACAAAAGTGTAAGAGGGTTCCCCTTTCTCATCATCCTCCCTCACATCTGTTGTTCCCTGTGTTGTTCATTTGGTCATTCTGACAGCGGTGAGGTGGTGATATCTCATCATGGTTTTGATTTGTATTTCCCTCATGACGACTGATGTTGAGCATCCTCTCATGTGTCTGTCAGCCGTTTGTATGTCTTCTTTAGGAAAAAGTCTATTCATCTCTTGTGCCCATTTCTTGACTGGATTAGTTGTTTCTTTGGTGTTGAGTTTGATAATGTCTTTATAGTTTTTGGATGATAACCCTTTCTCAGATAACATTTGCAGATATCTTCTCCCTTTTGGTAGGTTGCCTTTTAGTTTTGTGGATTGTTTCCTTCGCTGTGCAGAAGCTTTTTTTTTTTTTTTTTTTAATTAAATCCCAGTACTTCATTTTTGCTTTTGTTTCCCTTACCTTCGTAGATGTGTCTAGTAAGAAGTTGCCACAGCTGGTGGCAAAGAGGTTGCTGCCTGTGTTTGCCTCTAGGATTTTCATGGTTTCCATATCAGATTTAAGACTTATTCCCAGAGGCTTATTTTACTTCCAATGCAATTAATGTAAAGGATTCAAATGTAAGTAGATAAGGTGAAGGATAATAATTTGGCTCATTTTAAAATGAAGAAAGATTTCTTCAAAAAAAATGAAACAGCAAAGATGAAGTTACAGAAATGAAGGTGCATGATTATATATTTTCTTCTGATATAGCTATTAAATTTCCCCCTGCCTTTTTTTTTTAATTAACAACAGTTATGATGGTACTTACAGTCCACTTGAATAATCCAGGTTAATTTAATGATCCCCATTTCCAAATAAGGTAATATTTATGAATTTCAGGGATTGGAGCATGGGTACCTCTTGGAGTGCATTTTTCATTCTACCACAGGTAGATTTGCATGTCTACCACCACAGTCAAAATATAGAACAGCTCCCTTACTGCATCGTTCCTCTTCTGGCCTTTTTGTGACAATACCCACCTTCATCTCACCCATCTTTTTCTCTCTTCCTCATCTGTGGCAACTACTCCATCAGTTCTCCATCTCCATCTGTTCATTTTTGTCATTTTTTGTAGTGTTGTTTAAGGGAAATTGTATGTAAACTTTTGGGATTCATTTTTTTCCACTTAGCATAATCCCTTGGATTTTTCTTTATTACAGCTATTCCCAACTGTTGTCTTTATCAGTAGTCCATCCTTCTTAATTCTGAGTAGTTTTCCATGGCTTGGATGTATGACAGTTTGTGTGACCATTCATCTATTGAAAGACATTGGAGTTACTTCCAGTTTTAGGCTGTAACACATAATGCTACTATCAACATGTGTTTTCAGGTATTTGTTTGAAAATAAGTTGTCATTTCTCTGGGGTCAGTGCCCAGGAGTGTAATTGCTTGGTTGTTTGGAACTGCTAGAGGTTTAGAACTCTGTCATTTTTAAGTATTGTATCATTTGCTTTTTGACACAGAGGGTTTTGGAGCAGATACAAATCCAGGTACGTCTAAGGACTTTCTTTAGAAAAATTCCTTTGTAAAAATTATGACCTTAATAAAGTTAAGTTCAGCATTTGTGCCTTATTCTTTAAGAAGTCTGCTTAGGCTCCTTGCAAACAGACTTTTATCGGGGGCCATATCAGACTGCAAGATATATTATGGAAAACCTATCCATTGCAACTAAAATTCTATTTTTTTTTTAAGATTTTATTTATTTATTCATGAGAGAGACAGAGAGAGGCAGAGACACAGGCAGAGGGAGAAGCAGGCTCCACACAGGGAGCCCGATGTGGGACTCGATCCCCAAGCCCCGGGATCACACCTGAGCCAAAGGCAGATGCTCAACCCCTGAGCCACTCAAGTGTCCCTAAAATTCCATTTCAAGGAGAATCTCTGTTCTACTCTCTCATTGACAATTCTCTGTATTTCCTCCAGTGTTCAGCTGACGTGCCTCTGCTCCAACAGCGAACATATTCTAGACTGAGGCTAAACTACTACCTAGAATAATGTATAAGTGAACATTTGGACTCAAGGTTCCTTTACTACAAGGATAGTCAATAGATTACCTCAAACCTAAAGATTGGCAATGAGAACAAAGACCCATGAGCAATCTTCAACAAGGGCAGAATTATCTGTACATCAAAGAGAAAAATTCACCTTCAGGGATTTTTTGGGCTTAACGATTAACCTCATCAGTCTTCTTAGCCCCCTAAGAAATTCTCCGGGCAAGTGTGACACAATGATAAATTACTTTTTGGTGTTCTGTAATATTGGACGAGTCTGAGAAAAGATAGAAATGTTCAGAGGTCAAATGTTACTGACTTTATAGCCCCCAAATATTTGTGCAAAGAGTTGTGAAGATAAAGGGGAATCTATTTGGAAAACACTGTATGGCCACACAAAAATAGCCCAACAGCTGACAATGGACATATGGTTTATTAATTTTCTCCAATAATGGAAAATATCTCCTTAGAAAACATAAAGAAAAAAGTTACTGTAAAAGGAATTAAAACATGGATGTTTTAATAATTTAAAAAGTCAAGTTATAAATTTTGGAATTCTTCTCCCTGATATTTTGGATGTGGCCACTATGGACTTAGCTCTAAAGATCCAAGATTTTGTCATTTTTTAATATGTTATTCAATGCATCTATTTCTCATATTAAATAAGTAATTAGAATAGTATATAGATATATGAAAACATATGTTCATACAAAATATCAGTTTTATTTAATTTGCATTAAAATATTCAAGTAGTTACTAATTTTTTAATGTGCATGCACTGAAATCTATCATTTTCTCACTTTAAAAAGGAGGTTAATAAAAATAAAATAGATCCAATTTGAAAATATTGGTGAATTTCCTTATAGTGATTCCTTATACTAGTGTGTTTTAGGATCTTCAGAATTTAGAGAAGTCTTACATCTCTCCCTTTATTATTATTATTAGTATTATTATTATTATTATCATTATTATTATTATTAGATCTTACTCTATAATCAGTAGTCTATTTTCAAATATGTATTTTTTAAATTGAATAAATTCAGAATGTTAAGAGTTACAGAAACCAAAAGTGAAATGATTCATGGTATGTTATTGTTAGAAAATAAAACATTTTTCCCATCTTTGATCCTTATCATGCACATTTTCAGTATGAAATAATGAATTAACCTCACAAAGAGGTTAAATATGTGTTTTTAAAAGAAGCCATCCTTTACCAAATTTCAACATTGACAAATGCCTAAAAGAAAATTTAGCCAAGGAAAAACAAAACAGCCAAAACTCAGTATGTGTTGAAAGTTCATATGATTTTAATAAAACTTCCCTGAATAGTCTCCACTATTCATTCAATGGAATAAGCAAGGCTGATGTCCCTTTACAATGTCCCCTTGCTCATTTTCCCTTGAACTTGCTAAAATGTGAAGCTTAAACGATCCTATGTGTATATCTATGTGTACATATAAATCTCTTTTGCTTATAAACTAGGAAATCTTTTTAAAGTCATTCTGCTAGCCTGTGTAGACCTGAACACACACTTTTCTTTATAAAGTTCCCCTGTGAGAGTTAGTGATGTGCTGTGTCTAGGAATCATGTGGACATTTGCACAAGTTGAAGAATTTCTTCATTTTGAGACTGATTCACTGAACTCATTAACATAATACATAGAAATATTTGTATATTTATACCAGTGTATTTTATAATATTGTATTAATTACTTATTGCTGTGTAACAAATTACTCTAAAACTTAACAGCTTAAAATATTTAATATCTCACATAGTATTTATGTGTCAAGACTTCAGTAGCTAAATTGGGTGGTTCTGGCTCAGGTTCTCTGGTAAGGTACCTTCAGAGATCGTGAACAGGGGCCTTCATATTCTGAAATCTTGTCTGTTTCTGAAAGATGCTTACCTGGTGGTTGATGGGTCTCAGTTTGTTCGTATCTGGGCTTCTGCTTGAGTGTTTGGATGATACGGTGGCTGGCTTCTCCCAGAGTGAACAGTCCAAGAGAGCATAAGTTCGATGCCTTCCTGAAAGTTACACTCCATAATTTCTACAATGTCCCTGAAGGTAACACAGCATGGTTTTACTCAATGTCAGAGGGGACTACCCAGGAATATTGGTATCAAGGGGCAAGACTCATGGGGGTCACAGGTCATTAGTGATGAATTTTTAGCTCAAATGCCTAATTCTAATGTTAAGAGTTTTAGACAATATAATTGATCATTATAAGGGTGTTAATTTCACAAAGACCTTCCCTACCCAAATGCTTGTTTCCCACTTCTTATCATGAAAAGCTAAAATTATATTTTATTATTTGATTTTAAAACGTCAGAAAGTAATGCGTACTGTGTATCACGATATTAATTTTCATACTAAAGGTAAACTAATAGTAACCATAGCAGTTTATAGATGCTCTTGGCCTTTGTACCTAAGCAAGTTGAATTGTAGCTTGATGGTTATCTTAGCTAAGTCAAGCAGCATTATCTAACTTTCATCTTGAAGAGTGTTAATTCCTTATTATTTTTAACATTGATTATTGTATCAACTGGGCAGACTAAATCTAATTTTTATTTTGCCTTATCCTCTCTGATATTCACACGATTGTACACTTACTACTCTTCCTCAATTCTCACAAAGTGCTAGGACTACGAGACAAGAGGTTAGCTAGAAATACAACCAAATAAAATGTTGGCAGGACAATGCCCTTAAAGGCATTTTATCTGTGGTGAGGCTTCATTTTGTCTTTGTTTCCTCTTACCAAGAGCCCCTCTCTCCTGCTTTGCTCCTAGGAAACACTTTTGAAAACAAAATAAGTAATTGCAGTCCATTCTCCTGGTGAATGTGTGAGTCAGTTAGAAAGCAAGCTTGAGTATAAAAGGGAGCTCAGCTCTGCCCAGGCTGGAGTCTGTATCTTTTCCAAAGCTGATGCTTCTATTCTGAAAACAAAGCATCTCTGCTTTGTGAGAAATTCGGAGGTTATAGAGACCTTGCACCATTTGGAAGCTAGAATCTTCTCTTTTCCTTCTGCCTAATATAACCCACTTAATGTCTGAGGGCTTTTAATTTCAGGGTATTTATCTCCTGAGGGAAAGTTGACCAATTTAGGCTCATAGAGATGTTTTATGAGTTCTTCTTTATACTGAGTCAAAAAAATTACACTTTTTAAGCGTTATAATTTTTTTAAAATTTATATGCACGACCTATCTCTAAGCCTAGACTCAACCAGATTTAATGTCTCTAGTTCTCACAACTGCTTTTTATAAGTCAGGATCATGTTCATGGTCAGAAATTTGGATCAGGAAATCTTCTCACTTGCAGCTCAGACTCACTCTCATTCCTCTGCAGCCCCAGACAAGAATACTGAAATAAATGAAATTCTATTGCCGTTAGAAAGTGAAACTATAAAATAAGCACACTTCAGAGTAGAGATATACTGTCACTTTAGGAAAATAGAAGCATTCTCAGTCTTCAATATGCTCATTTCTACTGGCCTATCATTTAGAAGAGGGATTGGTAAAATGTGATGATACAGTGAACCCCAAAGCTAAAAGCTACTAGTTCCCATATTAGAAATTTACAGGGCAGAAAGAATGTTTGGTAAGAAACCCTGGATACTGTGGTCTTAGAAATGTTATTCACTGTTGTGGAAATGGAGGGCTCATTATATGTTTTCTTATTAATAGTTAAGCTTTCTGGAGCACCTGGGTGGCTTAGTGGATTGAGTGTCCAACTCTTGATTTGGCTCAGGTCATGATCTCAGGTACTTGAGATTCTCTCCCTCTCCTACTGCAATACTTTTTTTTTTTTTTTTTTTTTATTTATGATAGTCACAGAGAGAGAGAGAGAGAGAGAGGCAGAGACACAGGCAGAGGGAGAAGTAGGCTCCATGCACCGGGAGCCCGATGTGGGATTCGATCCCGGGTCTCCAGGATCGCGCCCTGGGCCAAAGGCAGGCGCCAAACCGCTGCGCCACCCAGGGATCCCTCCTCCTGCAATACTTTATCCAGAATTACTACCCTCATTTCGCATAGATGAACCTACATAGAAGTATAGTAATTCTGGATAAAGTATTGCAGTCTATATGACATTTTAAGCATATGTTACTGTTCTTGGCTAATATTATCTTGAGTTTGGATAATGTGAGATGTCGAAATTCTGTTATTTGTCGCCAAGCCAGTCCCCTTGAGACTGAACTTAAGCCATTGAACATTTTATATGTTCAAAAAGTTCATCGTGGTAGCCTGGATGATGTCCCCCCAAAGATTTCCAATTCTAATCTCCAGGATGTGTAAAACATTACTTTAAAAAGCAAAAATGACTTTACAGATGTGTTTAAAGATTTTAAGATGGGGGAAATGTCCTGGATTATCCAGATGGCCTGATGTAATTATAAGTGTATATGGAAGAGGGAAGCAGGAGGGTCAGAGCCAAAGGGAAGAGACATGTGGCAGTACAGGCAAAGACTGAGATGGAGGAGGGAGGCACAAGCCAAGTAATGCCAGCAACTTTTAAAATCTGAAAACAGCAAGGAAATGGATTTTCCCCAGAGTGCAGAAGGAACACAGTTCTGACAGCAAACTGATTTTAGTCTTTAAAAAATATGTATTTTATTTATTTATTCATGAGAGACACAGAGAGAGAGGAAGGGACACAGGCAGAGGGAGAGGCAGGCTTCCTGCGAGAACCTGATATGGGACTTGATCCTGGGACTCCAGAATCACACCTTGAGCTGAACGTAGAAGCTCAACCACTGAGCCACCCAGACGTCCCCTGATTTTAGTCTTTAAGACTCATTTTGGACTTCTGAACTCCAGAACTATGAAATAAACTTCTGTTGTTTTAAGCAATCAAGTTTGTGGCAAATTGATATAGCCATAATTGGAGACTAATATAGTAATTTGTATTTTGGAAACTCTTAGATGGCACTCAATTGACCATTTGTTGTTGTTGTTGTTAACAATTTCATCTTGCATTGCAAGTTTTATTTTAAATATATACATTTATATCTAATATCACACATAAGCCTCTGACACAAACACACACAGTCTGACAGCTCACATTTCTTTCTATTAGATTCTGTTTTATGTGTGCACTTTAAAATCAGAGTAATATGTGGCCATATGATATGGTACAGCAATTTATATTGATTTTTATAAAGCTTTATATCTTTGTTCTTATTCTTTCACTTGAAAAGTTAAATACCATTAAGTCCTCTCCCCCAAAGAGAAACAAACAAACAAACAAAACCTTCAGACCTGCTTGTATCAGCTGTGAATTCTTCTACATATTTAAATTAAAAATAACAGCTTATTAATTAATTAATTAATTGATCTATTTATTTATTTATTTTTTAAATAACAGCATTTTTAGATAAATTTTTCAGGAGAATAGGAAAATAAGAATGGCTTACTGAGTCCAAGTAATACTCCCACAGAAAGAAAACAAAAGCCAGTCTCTAAATATAAATGCAAAAATCCTAAAAATACTATCACAATACCTAAATATGAGACTTGAAATAATAAAAATCTTAGAAGAGAGCACAGGCAGGAACCTCTTTGAAATCAGCTGTACCAAATTCTTTCTAGATAACATTTCCTGAAACAAGAGAAACAAACTCAAAAATAAACTACTGGGGCTTCTTCAAAATAAAAAGCCTCTATGCAGCAAAGGAAACAATTAACCAAACTAAAAGGCAGCCTATGGAATTAGAGAGGATATTTGCAATGATATAACCAATAAAGGGTTAGTAGCCAAAATATATAAAGAACTTATATAACTCAACGCCTAAAAAATGAGTAATCCAGTTTAAAAATGAAAAGACATGAACAGACATTTCTCCAAAGACATACAAATGGCTAACAGACACATTAAAAGATGCTCAGTATCACTCATCATGGGAATGCAAATCAAAATTACAATGAGATATCACCTCAAATCTGTCAGAATGGCTAAAATCAATAATACAAGAAACAGGTATTGGTGAGGATGTGGAGAAAGGGGACCATCTTGCACTGTTGCTGGGAATGCAAACTGGTGCAGTCACTCCAGAAAATAGTATAGAGGTTCCTAAAAAAATCAAAAAATGGAACTATCCTGTGGTCCAGCAATTACACTACTAGGCATTTACCCAAAGAATACAAAAATGGTAGCTCAAAGGGCTACATGCACCCTGATGTTTATAGAAGCATTATCTACAATAGCCAAATAGCCAAATTATGGAAAGATTCCAACTGTCCATTGATTGATGAATGGCTAAGAAGAAATGGTGTATAGATGGGATATTATCCAGCTGTGAATAAGAATGAAATCTTGCCATTTGTAAAGACATGAAAAGAGACAGTATAATGCTAAGTGAAATCAGTCAGTCAGAGATGACAAATACCATATGATTTCACTCAAATGTAGAATTTAAGAAACAAACAAATGAACATGGGGGGAAAAAAGAGAGAGAAGGAGAGAGAGGGAGGCAAACTAGGAAACGGACTCTTAACTATAGAGATCAAACTGATGGTTACCAGAAGGAAGTGGGTAGGAAGTAGGGGTGAAATAGGTGATGGGAATAAAGGAGGACACGTGCTCTGATGAGCACCAGGTGTTATATGGAGGTGTTGAATCACTGTATTGCACAGCTGAAACTAATATTACATTGCACATTAACTGGAATTTAAATAAAAACTTTTTTTAAAAAGTGCTATGAAATAAAAGCTGATACACCTATCCAAAAAAAAAAAAAAAAGAAAGAAAGAAAAGTACCAAGTACCACAGTGACTCAAATAGCATATGAAAATAGCAAAATTGAGTTTAAGTTTGAAACACAGTATATTTAAAAATTTTTATAGAATATAGGAAAGAATGTTTCTGTTTTCAATAGATAATATAAATATTAGATAAAATTAATCAACTGTCATAAAATCTTAGAATTTATAAGAGCATTTTCCTTACCAGATAAGTTAAAGCAAGCAACATACTTATTAGTAAAACAATAAAAACATTTCTGTGTTGGTCAGGATTCTCCAGAAAAAACAACCAATGGGATAGGTGGATGGACAGATGACCAGACAGACAGGTAAATGTATACAAGGAGATTTATAATGGCAGTCGGCTCACACATTATGGAGGCTGAGACATGCCATGACATGCTCTGTGCAACTGGAAAGCCAGGATTGAAATACCTGTTGTGCTTGTCACTTCTGTGTATAATTTAAATAAAATGAACAGTGTAGTTTCTCTCAAACCTTTTGTTCTAAATTTATTGACAACTCAAGAGTTTTTGTTTATATGGACTGTATGTATCAATATTGGCTGTATGAGAAACTAGAATCATAAAAATATATTTTTTAATTTTTTTAAAATTTTATTTATTTATTCATGAGAGATACAGACACACACAGAGAGAGAGAGAGAATGAGAGAGGCAGAAGGAGAAGCAGGCTCCATGCAGGGAGCCCGACGTGGGACTCGATCCCCCGTCTCCAGGATCACGCCCTGGGCTGAAGGTGGCGCTAAACTGCTGAGCCACCAGGGCTGCCCAAAATATTTTTAAAAATATTTTATTTCCAAAAACTAACTCATTGCCTATTTGCATGTCATGTGTCCTGTTTTATATATATATATATATATATATATATATATATATATATATATATATCTTTTTTTAAAAGATATTTTTGAAACTGGAAAATAGCATTATTTTTCATTTTGCAGATCTCTTTAATATCTGACTTCACAAAGGGCAATCATTTCACATTTGTCTTCCTGCTTTCAGTTTGTTGCAATATCACGTGGCTTAGAGACTCCAGAAAACTCCACTATGCCCTGGAAGTGGGAATGAAATGAAGAAGGAATCTAACAATTTAGCAGTGTTAATAGCTTAGAAGAAAAAAATAGTTTTGATCTCTTAGACCCGTTGAGAGAATCTCATCAACCGTGTGATTTCCTGAACAACCCTGAGATCTGCTGATGTACCGGAGGGAAGTTATTTCTGGGGCCAAATGAACTTGAGTTCAAATTCTAGTTAAAGTCAGTTATGGCTTTATCTCTCTGCATCGTATCGTCCTCATTTGCCAAATGGTTCTTTTAGTACCTTGCAGAATTACTGGGGCATGATTTTGAAGATGGCATCTTCCAATTACTGAAATTAGTGACTGCTACTGATTATTATTGCTGCTCCTGATAATGACACTGGTAATAGAGCTCCTCTTTCATTGAACCTTCACTGCACCTCAGGCTCTGCTGTCGTTGTTTGACACGAATTAACTCACAGTAGACCTACGAGTCGAGTTTCAGCTTGAGTTCCATGTTGTAGATATGGAAGCTGATACAAAAATGGTGCTTCAGATATCGCAGCCAGTCCGTAGAGGAATAGGACACCAACTCAGGCATTCAGTGCCAGGGCTCTTATACCCAGCTATGCTGTGCTCTTTTTGTTTGGCAATCAAGGCATAACCAACGGGGGCACCTTGGAGACTCAGTTGGTGAAGTGTTACCTTTAGCTCAGGTCATGATCTCAGGGTCCTGGGGCAGAGTCTCATATTGGGCTCCCTGCTCATCGGAGAGCCTGCTTGTCCCTCTCCCTGCCTCTCCCTCCTTCCCCCTGTGCCCATCCCCTGGCTTGTGCATGCTCTCTCTAACCCCTCAAAAATAAACAAACAAAAAGATTAAATAAAGACATAAACAAATGGTAGTAGAGTTTCTTAACTGGCACGTTTTCCTCTAATAAGCCCAACGTGTTATTTGTATTTACTCTTGTTAAGATCAATAACAATTTCGATTTTATTGCTTTCTTGGAGTCCTATGAAAGCACATTACAGATTTATTGTCCCTTTTCAGGCAATATGCCGTATGCAGTTCTACTTTGCTTGATAACCTTCTAATATCTCAACAGTGTTTAAAGTGAGCTGCCCGCTGTACTAATGTAATGTTCACAACAACCTTCTGAAGGAGGTTTTTATATATTTTTATATACTTTTTATACAGTTTTTACAAGTAAAGATGAAAGATTTGGAATCGAAGCCACTGTCTTCCCGCAGGGAGGTCCTTGGGGGTAGAGCTAGAATTTGAGCTGAGGTCCTCTAGCATCAGAGCTCACTCACAGAACCACTGAATTGTAACTACTAAATCTTCTCTGATCACCTCTAACATTGTAGAGAGTACAAAAAGGAGGTGAAAATGTGGTAGAAATTTATAGCCCTTTGGTGATACTCAATTATTTGAACTGCTACCACATGTCAGAATGACATAGCAAAAAAAAATGTGTCATGTCTTGATAATGTGTGGTATCAACTGCAAGCTGTTCCTTTCTCCGTTTGCTTTCAGTTCAGTTGTCTGTAAATGATGTGATTTGCTGACATTCTTTTCCCCTGTTTGGTAAAACTGAGGTGCTCTAGTGGTAAAAATAAATCCAATCAATCAATCAAGCCAATTAATCTAGAGCAGGAGAGGGGAAAAAATGAGAGAGGGTAGATAGGTTGAGCTCATAGGGGGGGTAGTGAAATTTTTTTACTGAAAGTTGTTAGAAATCATCCTCTCCTTTCAATTGCCAATGAAATAACAGAAGGACATTGATGGTTAATTACACAGAGACAAGTTGTTAAGGTATTTTCAAAATTATGTGAATAGTTTAGAATATTTGTTATTCCTTTCCCATTTGATTTTTATTTTGGTCTATTGATTGATTGATGATTGATTGACTTTTAGAGAGAGAGCCCATGTAAGTAGTGTGTGGGAAAGGGAAGAGGAGAGAGGGGCTTGATCTCAGGACATTATGACCTGAACCAAAATCAAGATGGGCTGCTTAACCAGCTGAGACACCTAGGTACACTGCCCCCATTCAAATTTTAAACTTATGTATTTGTGTTCCATATACAAGAATAATAGTGTGCTATATATTTATTCCTTTTGGATAATTTGTTTATATTTTTATGATTTTAATATTTTGCATAGGAATTCCTGTTAGTGAGAAACAAAAGGATAGATTTCAAGTTAAAATAGGAACTAGCCTCAAGGGAAAAAGTAGTTGCTCTGTTAGGCAACTTTTAATAACTTTTCTATATTTCTCCTTTCTTTCAGGACTGTTCTCATTCCTTCTTTGTTCTCACTCTATTCCATTAATAGGTCTTGAGTTTACCTCAGAGGCCCCACTGCCGACATCACCAGTGGTTTAGGGAAAACAATTTTGTTAGCAGTCATTTATAGCAAGGGATGATCAGAAGCAGGCAACCTTGCTGCTGAATATTTTTTCAGACTTTTTAGTAGAACATCAGCTCCAACTGTAGCTATAATTTTTACTTTCCATTGACTGTCAGTTAAAAATATATAGACAAAGATATGCTATTTGCAGAATTCTCCATAAAAGGTTTAAAGATTATACATTTCAACGTATTCAGCTGACAACCCATGCTTTACTGCACATAAAAATAATCACACATTGAAAAGAAATAAACACTTTATGGACTATAAAACACATAGAACAAATTGTATTCCTTAAGTCATGTTTCAGAAAGTCAAATGAAATTTAAACAAAATGAGATGAATAATAGCTTAACATTATATATTATAATGAAATAACAGAGTACTAAGCAATAGAATTGTTTTAATATTTTAAACAGTAAGCACATTTCTTCTGTAAACTCTAGTATATTTGAAAGTAGAGATTTATTCTTGCATTTAGAAGTAAGAACCCAGGGACACCTGGGTGGCTCAGTGGTTGAGCGTCTGCCTTTGGCTCAGGGCGTGATTTTGGGGTCCTGGGATAGAGTCCTGCATCGACTCCCCACAGAGAGCCTGCTTCTCCCTCTGCCTGGGTCTCTGCCTCTCTCTCTCTCTCTCTGTGTCTCTCATGAACAAATAAATAAGATTTTTTTTAAAAAAGTAAAAACTCAACTACAATACAATGCCCTTAGAATCTAAACAATAGAACCCTCTGTTTTTCAGATTCCAGTTCATATGGTATTTTCAAATCCTAAATAATATTCAAAATATATTTATAATGCAGTATATGACATTGGATTATAAAAATTACTTTATTAAAAACCATGTAAAATTGTGAAATAAAATGACCAATTCCATAGCAGCAATTTGAATACAGTGACAATTAGATGTGTCTTAGCATATATAAACTATGCCTTTCATTAGATGTATTGAAATAGATCCGTATGATTCTGAAAGAAGAGGCAAATAGCTTTGAAAATATACTGGAGAAAACAATCTGACTAAGTCATTAGAAGTGTAAAGAGCCAAGCTCATGCTTAGAAGCCAAATCAGAAGTACCTAAGAGGAAAAAAGGAAATTAGGGTAATAAATGATCCATGAGTGAGTAGTGTTGTATGATCTTTAACGCCCATGACTCGGTTTTCAAGTATAAACTGCTCATATTTTTTTTTAATTCTCTGAACACTTTTCTCTAATGATATAGTGGAGTCTTCCATGATTGATTCAATAATAGTTTCCAAAAAATTGTTTTTCCCATTCTTTAAGGCCAATGACTCCAAACATTAGTTTCCAGATGTCAATTTCCATTCATTAAGACTCATTTGAAGAGCTTGTTTAAAATTTCCAGACAATAAAAAAAAAAAATAAATTCCAGACAATGCCCAAATATGATTCTGTGAGTCTGGATAGGAGCTCAAGAATCTACATTTTGGTCCATCTGAAGCATGGGGCAAGCAGGGTATGTTTGTAGGTCATATTTTCATACTTAAAGTCTAAACTACCTTGAAAAGCCCCCGCACACATTTTCGTTTATAGGATTAAATGCATTCAGTAGCATGTTACTCCTATTACCAATTTGAATGCATCCTGGGCATATAAATTCAATTATATTTTTATAAAGGTAATCAAATGCATCCAGTGATACTTTTATAACTGATAAATTTCATATTTCTCCTGTCCTTCATTAGGGCTTATATGCAGTAGAAATCTCTTCCTTGATCATGCATATGCATCTCCTGTTATTGTCCTAGGGTGCTGTTTCTAAGATGGCAGAGATCACATATTAATGAAAATTTTTCTATTGCTTCTTTCCAACTTTTAAAATCTTCACTCCTATCACAATGAGTATATATATATTAATGCTGTATTGTCATGAGAGTCTCAGAGAGTTTAGAAACAAAACTACTTTTGACACTAACGTGAACGTGTGAAATGAATATTGCTTTGTATTTAAATACATAATCTTTACTTAACACCATTTACAGCAATAATCCAACGTCTTCTAGTTCACAAAATATTCAGATTATCTACAATTAAAAAAATGTGTATAGATTTTTCTTGTTTTGCATAGTTTAATTATTCTAAGGAAATTAGACTTTTTGATGTAACCTTTGAAATAAAACATCCAAATGAGAAGTTGGTTTATACTTTATGATTATATTTTGTCATTAATACGTACATATTGCTAAATGTACATCTACCCTCATGTTATAAATAACGGAGGATAGAACATAATAGAATCCTCCTACACTTATATTTTCAAGGTGAAGTAATGAAACACATTTTAAAAATAGCCAAAAAAAAAACCCATATGAATATTGCTTTTAATTGTGCAATTACCTTCTCAAAGATAAGTAAAATAATACTGTAAGACTTACACAATGTGAGGTGCACATATGACTTTTGATCGTACTGGGGAGAGATCAAACATGGATAATCACAATGATATATTATTGAAAATTTTAATATTCACATATTACAATGTAGGCATCACCTGAATTCTGATATACGAAAAAGTAAAGTTTAGTTTCACCATGAAGTTTAGTTTAAAAAAATATTTAAAAAAATAGTCACTTTCATCTACTTGTCGGGGGACAGGCCATCTTGATTATTGTATACTATGGATAACATGTATAAAATTTGATTAAACTCAAGTGAGGAATATAGCAGAATAATAAAGGTGATTCAAAGAGCCCTTGACGATCTGAGTATTTATCAGCATTTAAAAAGTGAATGTGGGACTAAAATAAGACTACTCGGTTAACTAGGAAACTGATGGATGTCCTCAGGACAGTAAAACCATAACCTTTGATGGTATTGTTTCTAATGTACAGAACTGTTTGCATTTGGTGTGACAAAAAATCTACAGGTTATCGTGTAACTTTGCAGAACATTGATCTTCAATCGAGAGTAAAGAACACAAAAACAGAAATATTCTTCTAGATATTTAGATAGTATTTGAGCACTCTTTTAAATTAAGGCATTTAAAGAATGTATTATCTTTCTTTTGACATATTTCCAAGTTTTGTATCATTTTTTCTTAATAGTATTTCTTCTGGCCTCTCCTTTTAGGCACATGCCTTCAATATTACTGTCTAGTTTATGACACCACTTAATAAACTCTCTCCCCTCTCCTTTTGCTAGAATAACACTTCCCTGGAGAGAAGGAAGTAATTAAGTGTGTGAATTCAGAGGGGTTCCCTGCAGGCCTATAGGCATCATGCTAAGAGTAAATAGAAATTGTTTGAGATGTCAACAATTAGAACAGACATAGTCAATAAGAATTTAGAGGTGAGATTAGCCATAGATAAGCCACTAAATAGGAAATATTCCTTTTGAGAGTTAATGGAATCTCTCTTTGGAAAGTTCTGACATTCTCAGTGTGTCTCTGTGAGCATACAAATGTTTCAAACAGATTTTTCATTCTAATTTTAGATATTTTGGATGTTGCATTAAAAATTCCTTCATGTTTGAACAGATATAATTAAATGCTATTTAATGTGCCCTTCAAAATGAGACACTTCAATAATTTACTGTACATCATTCCACAGTGCTTAAGTCCAGAGCTATGATTGCACCAAATTGATCTCTTGACATTTTTCTCAGCACTTCATTTTCAAAGTAGTTGGTCTTGTACACATGCATATGAACCAAAAATATTGCAATTCAGAGGAGCTCTTCAGCAAACTGTCAAATAAATCTATCCTTCAATGCTTAATTCACTTGAAAGCTAAATCCTATAGATAGGATGGTTACCTAAATGAGTGTAATTACTCTTCATTTTAGGGCTTCTAAAAATGCTTCTTGTTCAAAACTGCTCAGTTTCCATTCACCTCAGTTCGAGTGGATGGTATTTGTTCTTTGGAAACCTAATTTAAATAAAATCTATTTTAATATATTTAAGTGACTAATATAGGTAAGGCTCTGCTTGCGATAGAACTTTAAAAAAAAATAACTTCCAAATTATTTCATCTCTTGTTTCCACTGAATGGAGATTAAATAATTGGCCCATGGGGCAGTTAAAGAGTAGAAAATAGATAAAATACACATAAAGATTAATGTGAACACGATGATTTGATTGATCATTTTCTCCAAAATAGGAGTTTTGCTCATGCTGCAACTCAAAGCAATGTGTTAGGATTTGGCCTTGTGCGAACTGCGTTTGAGCAGTTTTTTAACTCCCTGGTAGGGTATAATGAGGTTCCTAGTAGATGATTTATGATGTCACCTTTAAAAGATACAAATGTCTTTATTTAAGATGTAATGGGCATGAAATCACACGAAACACTGAGAAGAAAGCATTGTAGATAAATTCAGACAAGTTAGACCCAAACTAGGAGATCCAACCATTGCTTTTAAAGAAACAACTAATCAGACAAATCAAATGTTATTTAAATATCTGTGATCTCGGGATCCCTGGGTGGCGCAGCGGTTTAGTGCCTGCCTTTGGCCCAGGGCGCGATCCTGGAGATCCGAGATCGAATCCCACGTCAGGCTCCCGGTGCATGGAGCAAAAAAAGATCTGTGATCTCTCTCTGGGGTATACATTTATTCCATTTTCTTATAAAAGTTTAAATTCTGGTTTAATATTAATATTCTTAATATTCTTAATATCTAAAGTCTTCTAACATTTCCTAAATGTTTGCTACGGCTACAGCATCGCTCCAGTAATTAAATCCTTTTGTATCTGCTGTTCTGAAAACTCACAACAATGCCGTGTTTTAGATTGAAGTGTATCACAACCAAGGAAATAAAGTAGGGACTTCCAGAATATTACCCAACAGCACACAGGCAATAAATGTCAGAACTGAGGTGGGTTTTGTTTTTAAGATTTTATTTGTTTGACAGGGAGATAGAGCAGAAGCAGGTGGAGCAATAGGCAGACGGAGAGGGAGAAGCAGGCTCTCCGCTGAGCAGAGAGCCCTAGGACATGGGGCTCCATCCTCGGACCCTGGCATCATGTGACCTGAACCTAAGGCAGACACTTAACTGACTGAGCCAACCAGGAGGCCCAGAAATGAGATTTGATGTAGGAAATGGTTGGGATTTGGAGCTGATGGCCGAGAAAGAATTCTTGGGATATCTTCTGTGCACAAAGGTGGTTTTAGTGAAGCACAGAGACAGGACCTAGGGGCAGAAAGAGCTGCGCTGGGGTCGTGAGGAGTGGTCCATTTTATACTTTCAAGTTGGGAGGGGGTTAGGGAGAGTGTAAGTCTCTAGGGAATTTTGGAAGCAAGGTTTCCAGGACCTTGGGGGACTAACTACCATTTATGACTATCTAGTAAAACTCTAGACATGAGGCCCTGCAGGTATGTATCTGTGGGCCTATGCTTGAGAGAGGTGATTGCCAACATATATCTTGGCGGGGTAGAGATAAAAGAAGTTTCCAAAGAAATGTTTATATGTTAAAGTAGATGCACATGATCCTGCGGGGTTGGGCTAAGATTGTCTCTTGCCCTTAGCAACATGGAGGCAGCGGAGTCCCTAGAGGCAGGTCACTCTGCCAGTGTCCAGGACTTGTCAATGGGCTGTAGGTAGTAAGGAGATTCAACTTCTTTTGCCTTTGTTTCCCACTCCACGTTCTAAATGGTGACCTGGAACCTTTAGGCTTGCATTTCATTCTATTCCATCATTTCCTTTACACATATGGGGGTTATCGTAAGGTCAATGTTGACGTATCAATTCTTACTCCCTTACACTAGAGTTGAGAAAAATAAGTTATTGGCAAAAAGTATTTTAAGAGTTACATCTTCTTATTCCTTTTAAGAATTCACAATATTAAAAAAAAAGGAATTCACAAAACTTTTCAATTCACTTAGGGCACACTACCCTATAAAAATCTCTCTTTACAATATTACACTTGCTTTTTTCTTTTCTTTTTTTTAAATCCCTCCCCATTTGACTCTGCTTAGATTAAAGCGCTAAATATATTGAGCCAGTTAAGCTAATTTTAGTTAAAAGATTAGACTAGAATATCATGCAGTGGGCCCAAAAGGAACATTAATATCACATCCAAGTTTATATTTCTTTAGTTTAGCAAAATGAGAATACGTATAATGGTAGACATGTGAATGCATGCACAAATTAATTCATTGTAGTAAACTAGAGATACACATTTTTCTTTTTATTAGCTTTTTGGGCGAGTATTTCTTTAAAAATCTAGAAAATTTAAGAATGTTAAGTGAGAATTAGGTTTTTTTTATTAAAATGTAAATTACTATTGCGTGCCACAAGAAAAGATTCTCGGGATCCCTGGGTGGCGCAGCGGTTTGGCACCTGCCTTTGGCCCAGGGCGTGATCCTGGAGACCTGGGGTCGAGTCCCGCGTCAGGCTCCCGGTGTATGGAGCCTGCTTCTCCCTCTGCCTATGTCTCTGCCTCTCTCGCTCTCTGTGTGACTATCATGAATAAATAAAAAATTAAAAAAAAAAGATTCTCATAAAATTTCTTCTAGATTTGAGAGAACATTTATCATAGACCCTTAATCAAAATAAGCATTGCTTGGGTCACTTAAAAGAGTCATTGCTGCAGTTAAGTTTCTTAATGTTTCTGAGCTTTGATTTTGGTCATGGATAAAATTAGTATTTGTTATACTTTCCTCTTTGAACAATTGCAAAGCTATGTGAGATGTAAGTTGTCTAAAGCAGTGCCCCTCATCTAGTAGGAACTCGGTAGGTGTTGGATCTGTTAACTTTCTCCTTCCTATCAGCTGCAGAAATAACTTGCAAAGCATGACAATACCCATAGCTCTTTGTTCTGTTGATGGAATCACCGTACAAGGCAACATGAAAAATTATATTGCCTGAGTTCTTGTAGTGTTTTCACACCCTTTTTAATATTGTAACATTTAACAGATAATAATAGAAGTTCATTATATGAATACTTTAACTAGTATTTTAGAATTTTGGTGAAAGCACTGCCATTTCATATATTTTGAGCATTTGAGTTTTATAAAAAGTTATCAATCTAATGGAAATATTAAAACCTTTGGCTCTCTGTTTTCCTTCTCTAAGATGCAATTGTAAAAAAAAAAAAAAGTAAAATTATAGAGAAAAAACTTCATTTTTTAAAAAGATTTTATTTATTCATGAGAGGCACAGAGAGAGGCAGAGACACAGGCAGAGAAGAAGCGGGCTTCATGCCGGGAGCCGGATGCAGGACTCGATCCCGGGACTAGGATCACACGCCCTGAGCCAAAGGCAGCCGCTCAACTGCTGAGCCACCCAGGTGTCCCCAAAGTTTTTAAATTATAAAGAACAAACAAGTTGGAATCCATCCCCCCGAATTTACATACCTAAAGGGAAAATACTTTGGAAATTTTTCTTTTATCCATTTACCCTCCTAATTTTTCAAAAATGGGTACATTCACATGGTTCTCCATAACTGCCTTTTTACACATAATAAATGAGTATATAGTGATGTCCATGTCATTAATAAAAAAGGCAATCTGTGGTTAAAACACAGTTGATTTTCTTACTTAGTAGAAATCATTAGGAAAAGTGAAGGCTTCTGTCTCCGGCGTCATTCAGAGATTTGTTCCTTCCATCATGTGGCTCAGCCTTCCTCTGGGCCTCAGTGTTTTCTCTGTCCATGCAGCACGTGGGTTGAGCAAATGGAGAATTAGTCACAAGATATGGGCATGCCTAGAAGTGAGTTAACCATTTCCACCTGGATCCCATTGGCCCGAATTGAGTCCTTATGTCACTTTTAAAAAATTTTAATTCCAGTATAGTTAACATATAGCGTTCTTTTAGGTTTAGGTGTGCAATATAGTGAATTAATAACTTTAGGCATTCTGACAGGTGTGAGGTGAGATCTCACTGTAGTTTTGCTTTACATCCCCCTGATAATGAGTGATGTTGAGCATCTTTTCATGTGTCTGTTACCCATCTGGACGTCTTCTTTGAAGAAATAGCTGTTCATGAAAAAAAATTAAAAAATAAATAAATAAATAAAAAAGAAATATCTGTTCATGTCTTCTGCCCATTTTTTTTTAAACTGGATCATCCTTTTTTGGGGGTGTTGAGTTATAGAAGTCTTTATATATTTTGGGTACTAACCTTTCATTGGATATGTCATTGGCAAATATCTTCTCCTTTCAGTAGGTTGCCTTGTACTTTTGTTGACTATCCTCTATACTGTCATTATAAGGTCTCTCGTAACTTCAGTGGGGACTGGGGAATTAGTCTATGTGCCCAGGAAAAGTGCAAATATAGTAAACAATGAGTCAGGCCCTACTATAGTCTTCCAAATATATGTTTCAACTTTCATCATCCACATACAATATATTCATCTCATCCCAAAGTAGACAATATGCATCCCAGATGCAGAGTATCCAAGAATTTTGGGCAATAGAATCTTTTCCAAAACACCACAGTCTAAGAGGTAATCCTACCCACCCACCCCACACACACATGCAAAATCCAGGGCAGAACCAGGACAGGAAAAACACAACAAAAAACTCCCTGAGATTAAAAAAAAAAAAAAAAAAAAAAAAAAAAAAAAGAATGAGAGATAAGCAGTAGTTCCCACTCCATATTCATTTTGAAATATTCTTGGATTGAGACTTGGTTCTATCAAATACCAGGAATTCCCTTATCTCTTGTATAGAATATAAGCACCCAACATTACCTTATATGTGCTATTCCCTTTTCCCTTCCGTGGCCACATCTACAGTAGGCACTGGAATCCTCCTCCTCACCTGCTTCCTGTGTATGCAAACCTCAGAATCCAAAAGTTGATTTGAGTTTCAAAGTGCTAGAATATTTTTAGTCTGAACTCCTATTTTTTTTTTTTTTTTTTGTCAATAAGATTTCCTTAAAGACTGGTAGGGTTCTGATTGATTTGTTTCTGATCATTTCCATTTGGCAATGAACACAAAATGTTACATAGACCACATGTGAGGTCTCCTTTATTTCTTTACATTTCACCTCAATGTTCCTTCCTCTCTCAAATTACTGCTGGCTACCTGGAGGGGACCTGTGTTAAATGTGGAGGCAAAAAACTCTGAATCTGATCATTTATGTAAAGCAGCCATTTTTTTCAACACATCCTAACAAGCTTTGTTTTTGTTGTTGTTTATTTATTTATTTTTTTAATCTCAAAGACATTTTCAAACCTGACATTCTGTTGTTGAGGTCTATACTGCACCCAGAGCTTTTACAGACTTTTGAAGCTCTGGACTATCTCTGTTCTTTTTGTCCTCCTACTTAAACATAAATACCATGGTGCCTGGGTGGCTCAGTCTGTTGACCCTCCAACTCTTGATTTCAGCTCAGGTTGTGACCTCAGGGTCCTGAGCTCAAGCTCCATCCTCAGAGAGGAGTCTGCTTGAGATTCTCTCTCTCTCTCTCTCTCTCTCTCTCTCCCTCTCTCTGCTCCTCCCCCTGCTTGCACACAGACTCTCTCTAAAATAAATAAGTAAATCTCTTTAAAAAAAAACATCGGACTAATTTCATTCTTATGATACTTTTGTGATGCGGCCATCAATAGCCCTCATAGCCCAGCTAAGTTTTGTTAGTCAGCAGGCTGTCATCCTTGTAGGTTACTGCAGCTGGTAATTTTACCAAAAGTCGCTGCTTCATAACATGGTGTCAGGACCCAAGTGCATGGTAGTAATTTTGATATAAGTTGAAGGAATACCAGCAGCTCTGACAAGCCCTATGATCGTAACAGTTTTAAAAAGTTTATTTCCATCTCATATAAAGGCTGGTTGAAATTAAGGGTAATCCTATTCCATATCGTCATTCACAGCCCAGACTTCTTCTATTCTTGGGTGTCTTTTTTTTTTTTTTTTTTTTTTAGATTTTATTTGTTTATTCATGAGAGACACAGATAAAGAGGCGAGACACAGGCAGAGGGAGGACCTGGGAGCTGGGACTCATCCAGGACCCTGGGATCATGACCTGAGCCAAAGCAGAGGCTCAACCACTGAGCCACCCAGGCACCCTCTCTTGGGTGTCTTACTCTATTTTAAAAGTGCAGAATGCCATGGGAGTCTTTCACGGGGGGAAGGGGAGGGGCTTGATAGAGTTTGTACCACTCTCAGCCATATTCCTTTGGCAAGGACTTAGTGATCATAGCCACACTTGCAAGAAAGGGAAGGGAATGAAACACAGCTGACTGTCCAGGAGGAAATAAATAATTCTGGTAAACATGAGCCAGGTGTTATCTTAACTGGTAGGACAACATAAACACTTTATGGTTTAACTTTCAGTTAATTTTAGCTGCTTTTTGAAGTTAGGATATAGTCAATATAGAGAAAAATAAAGACACAGTTCCATTCTTTTTAAAAATGTATTTTACCAAAAAATAAAATAAAAATATGAAAAATGTAGCCATGACTTGTTTTTTTTTTTAAGGAAAATAGTTACATTGTCATTTGTAAAATTAAAAAAAAAAAAACAAGAAGTCTAAATATATTTATATCTAGTACAGCCATAGAAATTAAGAATTAAACATGGTCTCCCTCCTAGATTTGACAAGTTGATGGATCCAATTCAATTTTGGGCACTTGCATTTAAAAACAGGAAAATATGAATTATATGTACACCCCTCATGGAAGATAAAAGTACAATGTGTCTCCACATACAAAGCTAGGATTCCCCAACGCACTAGAAAAAAGGCAAAATTGACAGATGAAGTGAAGTACATCTCTTTCAGTAGCTGAACTTCCTGTTAGTTGAGGCCTACAAAACCCTATTATCAAATATCAGTATGTCTCAATGTCAAACCCTTAATTCCTTCAACAGTTATGTACTAAGTGTCTCCCATATGTGATAAAGTGTGATTTAATGGGGGAATTACAAATAAATAAGACTCTTCTACCCATAAGAAGATCAAATTGGGTTCGTGGTAATCTGGTGGTACTCCTAGGACGGGCGGAGTCAGCATCGCCTGTGAGCTCATTAGACATGCTGTCTCAGGCTCCACCATCCATCTGGTTTAACAGCCCTTTAGGTGATTCTGAGGCAAGCTAAAGGTTGAGTATCACCGTTGTTGTGAGGTCCTTTAGGGACAGTTATCATGTGAGAGAGTATACTTACCCTCCCACCCCTACCTCATCCTGAGCATCTTTCTGAATCACAACAGTAAACAATAAATGTATGAAGTGAGCTTCAGCACTTTTTCTTTCATTGACCTGCTTTATGTGCTGTACCCTTTATAAAAATAAACATTTCTGTAGATAAGTTATAGCAGAGAAGCTCTCGTGGGCCTTCAGTAGGGGGTGCATAAATCAAAATAATGTAAAAAAAATCAATTCAACAAGCATTTTTTAAAATTTCATTTTATTTGTATTGAATCTGCCCCCCTGTCCCCACAAGACAACCTGTAAAGATATAGTTGATGGTGGATAAATCAAAAGTCAAGATCGAGACCATAAAAGGGAGAATTCACGATGATGGTAAATATAGATTATATGATTGGAAATTAGATTTTATTCTTATCTTTCTTTGAGCTAAGATTAAAAGGAAAGCATGATTAGTTACATTGAGATTGTTACTATAGAAACATATGAAATGCTTTGTTGTATGTTCATAAAGATGTTGCGCAAGATATTATTAAAGACATTAAGAGATCCCAAATTCAGTAGCCTGAAGGAAGCAGGCAGATGACTTTAATAAGCAATTAGGACTAGATGGAATGAAATATGGAGAAAATTGCGCTAACCTGAAGATTACAGGCCACTCTCAAGTGAGCCTGTACTTCTCAGCTCACAGGGATCATTGCCAAAGTGACTACAGACCAAATTGCACCATATCTCTAGGCTTTTAAGGAAAAGTTAGAAATGTGGATTTTTAAGTAAGATCTCCAGAGGTCTTAGTATTTTTGAATAAGTTATACTTCATCGATACGTTGAAGAAGTGACATGCTTCTGAGTGATAATATGCCCTGGACCAAAGCACTAGCATACACATTCTGTATTGTATCACATTCTCCCCACAGATTCAAAAAGAAAGTTATTCCTGGGTTTTGTACCATGGGGAAAAATAACTTGTTTATATTCTGACGCCATAAATAGAAAAAGTGACAATGCATCCTTTTCAATCTGGATTCCCGAAATCTTCACGTCTTTCAATGTTTGGTCCACTGCTAGGAACTAGATAGGCCATTTAGGATTGCATTTTACATAAGCTTTCATTTGCACCTTGTCTTTTCTGTGCCTCCTTTCTCTGATCATTGCATTTTCATTTCATTACATGTTTTATGGTACGTCAACTCAAATATCCCTCCGGCCTCTCACGTTGTTCAGCACACGTGCGGTCATGTTTACTGAGTACCAGTTACAGAGGCCACATCCACATTGCGAACAGGGGTTCAGATTCCGGAGCGAAGGCACCCATGGGCATCCCCGAGGTGTCTTGGTTGCCACCAGCAGTCTGCATGATCAGCCCAGGTTGCACGATGGCAGATGCCAGAGAGCTGCGTCCGTAAGACCCTATGACATAGAGCGCGGGCATCTTATTGCTGCAGGTACCACTGTAGCCTACTCCAGTCATGCCAGGGTGTCTTGTGTCCCTGAGAACTCTGGAAATTCTTGGTCTTCGCAAAGGAGTCTGTCCCTCAAATGACTATGCTTGCAAACTACAGTGCTGTAGTTTTCTTTGCTGTCGCTGCTGGCGAGCTGTCACATATACAGATCCAGTGTACACTTTCAATGAGACATAACATCAGGACAACGAGGAAACCTCCAGGGAAGAGGAGAGGTTTTCCTTTTCTCTGAGTCATGTTTAGTCAACCTTTTTTGTTTGTTGTCCACGTGATAATAGCTAAATTCCAAAGTTAAATTTCTCTACATCTATATGCATGAACTTTTCCCTAACATTTCCATAGAGCACCATGGTGTCTGTCTTCATAATCAAAATCAGCCATGACCTTTAACAAGAATGATGGATTTTATTGTTGTTGTTTTTTTTTTTTTCATTTTTTCAAAAACAACTAGTACATCTTACATCTCCCAAGCCAGATGCCCCCCCACCTCACCCACCTCACATTTTATGTCTTATGTTGTTGTTTCTGGAACCTTTGTCCTTTAATGGAGTTGTTCTTCATTCACATCCATCCAGTTCTTTCAGATATGCTCTTATATCTTCAAGTTTTCTTTCAGTTGGTAGAGGAATGCTGAAATAGATGGATTTGGATTCTTATCTCCAGAGAGTTATTCTGGGCCTGTGTACTTGAGGGATGGCATGTATATTAATTTTCTATTTCTGTGTAATGGATGAGCATGGTTTTAGACACTTGAATACATAAAGCCATTTATTATCTCTTAGTTTTCATGCATTAGAAGTCAGGGACCACTTGCCTGGGTCTCTGCTCGGGGTCTTATAAGGCTACAGTCAAGTTGCCAGCCTTGACTGTGTTCTCACCTGAAAGCTTGACTGGGGTAAAAATCAATCAATCAATCAATCAATCAATCAATCTGCTTTTAGACTCATTCAAGTTATTGGCACAGTTCATTTTTTTTTTCTGGCTGTAGAACTCACAATGGCTTATTTTATCATAGCTAGTGAGAGTTTATCTGATTTTATGGAGGATCTTTTTCCTTTTTTTTAGTTGATTAAGATGGACCCACTCAGGATAATCTCCTTTTGAGGAATTCGGGCCGACTGATTTAGGACCACAGTTTATATTGCACAATCCTTTTAACTTTTGCCATGTAAATGAACCTTACCCATAATTTATTGACTGGAAGCAAGTAACAGATTATGCTTGTATTCAAGGGAAGAAGACAACTCACTGAGTATGTCTGCCACAGGGAGCTTGTTAACTCTACCTATATACATATATAAAATATTTTATTCATTTATTAGAGAGAGAGACACAAGGGGGAGAGACAGAGGGAGAGAGAAGGAGAAGCAGACTCTCTGCTGAGCAGGGACCCAGATGAAGCCCCATCCCAACACCCCAGGATCATGACCGGAGCCAAAGACAAGCCACCCAGGCACCCTACTTGTCTATATTTTAATACAGATAATGATTGCCTTCATCCATCAATAGACTCTTAATAGTAGAATCTTATCCAGCTATATAATATTATTTGTGTTTGAATAAGATATTTAAATACATTATGGTCTAGGTTTGGAATTAAATAATTGCATGAAACCATTTCCAGTTTCCATTAACTGAAAGGGCTCAGGTCTCTGGTTCCCAGTAAGACTTCCCTAACACATGCCCTAGCTCCTTTTACTTCTACAAAAACCCAACAAAGTAGCTTCTCATATTAGTAAATGTAAAGAGGTTAAGGAACATGCCCATAGTTAAGAATATATGTTCTAGAAATTTAGAATATAAATTTCTCTTCTCTGGCATCTACATTAGAATGTTATGGTCTAGTCCCTTTGCTTGCATGATGCTATTTTTGTGGTGAAAAAAAAAAAAAACTGAAGAGGTCATAAAGAAAGGTTTATGGACATGAAAAATAATGATGAGACAACTTTATGAACAGATAAAGAATACTTTAGTGTATTATATCAATTGAACTACAGAATTGCTAAACTAAAATAGGCATGGGACCAGCTCTTGATTTGCTATTTTACTGTTTACTGAGAGCTGGCTTTATGGCAGATAGTGCTTTAGGTTCTGAGGATACAAAGATGATACCCTGCTCACCAATCATGAATTAAAAGGAACAGAACCTAGCTAAGGTATATTATGGTGAGCAAAATAAGTCAGTCAGAGAAAGATAAATACCATATGATTTTAATCAGATGTGGAATTTAAGAAACAAAATGGATGAACATATGGGAAGGGGAAAAAGGGAGAGATAGAGAGAAATAAACCATAAGAGAGTCTTAACTCTACAGAACAAACTGAGGAGTCATGGTAGGAGGTGGGTGGGGAATGAGCTAGATGGATGATGGGTGTTAAGAAGGGCACTTGTTATGATGACCACTGGGTATGGGATGTAAGTGATGAACTCTGGATTCTCCTCCTGAAACCAATATTGTACTATGTGATAACTAACTAGAATTTACATAAAAATTTGAAAAAAATAAAAAGGGCACAAACAAAACAAAATATAATTTAGGAAATTGGATTCTAACTTTTGGAGTCATATGATATTGGAATAGAATGATTGTTCTCCTCACAAGTTTTAGAGCTGTGATAAGTTATTTAACCTTGCCACAGCTGTGGGTGATGTATTAGTACTCATCTCCTAGGATTATTATACAGATATAAATAAATAATTCAGAGTAAGTGCTTAGTGTCCTACATATAATATAGTAGTAAATGCCAGCTAAAGAAAATAGCAATGATGATGGTAATTACAAAAATAATAGTGGTAATGAACTCTAAATAAGAAATTCATTTAAAAAAAAAATTTAGATATGAAATTCAGCACTGCACGAAAGAAGCAAACTGAGGAAAACTGACTAAAATATATAATGTTGATAAACTTGTGGTATGTAGGGGTAAATCTGGCCCATGGGTATATAATGGCGGGCTAACGCTATTTCTACGACTATGGTAATTAAAATGGACTACAGCTTTCCACTATGCGACATCTGGTTTTCCAGAGTCCACATCCAGATCGCTTCCCTATTTTACTATATATGCCAGTACATGTAAGCATTTTGAATCATGACCTTTGAAATATAAGTGATTAATGGTTTTTACTAGGTGCCTAGACTTATGGCACAATAAACACATAAATTGCCCAGGGGAATACATGGCTCTCTTTGAAGGAATGTTATTCTTTGCAAATATCTGAGGAACTCTGAACATTTCATAACATTGGAATTACTCTATAGCTCACCTAACAAAATAGCATATAGTAAAATCAAAACCTAAATGATCTTGTATCATCAAAAGGAGAGAGTAAAACACTCATAAAAGTATATTATGGGAGAACAAATTAGCCTCTGATTTTGGATTATCTAGAAAAAAAAATGTCTTTTATCCCCAAATGGTATTGGGCTAGCACAAAATAGACCAATTTTAGAGCAAGAAAGTGTATCCTCCATTGACAATAATAAAATCTATTTGGAGAGTGAAAATCCACCAGCTTTAAAGATAAGAACTACATGATTTCTCTCTCTCTCTTTCTCTCTCTCTCTCTCTCTCTCTTTCTCTCTTCAGAACTACATAATTGCTAAAGAATTAAAATGTTGTTGACATTGCTCACAAAGTCGTGAAATCAACTCAAAGTTAGGACATGATGTGTATGGGTTATCAAAAATAGCTTCAAATCAACTTATTTCTCTGACCTACTTATGATTTCATATGCATCTACAAATAGGACATATTTTTATGTTACTAATATTAACATGTTCATTTGACTTATCAAACGGCTTATACAAACCTATAAACTTTGAATCCGAATACCTGAATTTAACATTAAAACATTTCGCGTGCTGCTCAACATCTGAAGAATGACTTTGCCATGTGAAAAAATTGGAAGTAAATAACATTAACAATTGTAATTCTGAAATTGCAATCTTGACCCGGCAAATCTATAGGAAGGAACCACATCAACTGGTTGGAAAAGTGGCCAGAGATTTGCTCGTTAAACATTGAGGAGGAGGCATATTAGGATTATTTGGAAATGTGAATTTAAATAGGATGGCTCATTAGTAACTCCAGACACCTAAAATCAAGATAATATAAATATAGTATTGCCTACTAAGAGATTGAGTGGACCTACTAATGCTGTATATTTAGATGTTAAGCTAACTTTTAGTTAATGAAATGGATTATTTTATTGAATCCTCGCTGCTTCCTCTAAGGAATAGCAAGTCATAAATGAGGTTGAAAGTTGTATCAGTTCTGGGTAGAGTCATTATCATTAAAATCAGAGCAAATATACATGTCACAAAGGAAAATTGTTAGTTTTTTGGTAAAGAAGATCAAAATTAACTCGTACATTGTACTTACGATCAAAAGATGCTTGTAACATTCACTTGGTGGATCACCCAACCGGTGAAATTACCGGATGCTCATAATTAGCCACTGATTCTCCAGGATACGCAGAATAACATTAAGACTAAGTATTCTGATTCTTCCTACAACAATGTATGATGATTAATGTGCTAAATTCTTAATTTTAGGATGATACTACTAAGTTTTAGTGTCTGGGCTAAGGTAATAAATTAGTAAGTCTCCATTTATTTTTAGAAAGTTCCTAAAATGCACACCGATGCAGTATATATGGCTTAGTGCAATGAAATGAACGGGATCTCTTCTTTTAACTGTTATTTGCTCCATACATGGCCTCCACAACTGCTTTGTCCCTTCTAAGTTTCTTGTCCTGTATCTTTTTTTGAGAGAGGGCATGTGCGAGCAGCGGGGCGGGGAGAGGAGGGGGGCAGAGGGAGAGAGAGAATCTTAAGCAGGTTCCGTGCCCAGCACTACACTCATCTCAGGACCCTGAGACCACGACCTGAGCCAAAATCAAGAGTCGGACACTTAACTGAGCCACCCTGGTGCCCCAACTTTCTTGTCCCTTCATGATGCTTTGGTCATACTTCACAAATGCTCTGGCCACTTTTAGTTATACCTTTTTTTAAGGCCAGTGGAAAACATTAAACTCAAAATCAAATGTAATCTATTTCTGTCTCTACCACACCTTTTCTCATCTCATTTTTTCTTGTCTCATCCCACATTCTCCGCGCCCATTCTCTATGCCTGCTGTGCAGACATTAGCTGGAACTCTCCTTCTTTTACTGAATGGGATGCAGTATAATTTTTTATTTCTTTTTCTGAACTCCTCGGCCTCTAGGATTGAGTATTGGGAAAGAATAGCCATGGAGACAGACCCACATTTAAGTCAGAAGCTACTCCTAACTTTGCTGGCGTTCAGTCTGTCTCCATCAAGAAACTCTAAGGATACGGTGTTATCTTTTCATATAACATGTATGGTTTTCATGAGTTAATGGGTTTCTCCCTGACATCACACCCCAACTTGTTTTTAAATCAACAGACTGTGAGTAAGTGATATAACCCTGGAATAAAATATGTTAGTTAGTTGAAAATCTGTGCGTATGTGTGTGATGATCTCGTGTGCACTTTGAGGGGCTAGATGGTGACACATTTTTATACTATATGTCTGGATCACGATTCTCTGCTTTTTAGAATATTAATAGCGCTGGCTTCTCTAGTTCTCTCTACTTGGGCCAGAAACCACGTCGTCAGAAATAAAGCCCAAGAATTGGATCTACACAGAGATAGGAGCTGGCGGTGAATTGGGGGAAATAGAGGGAAATCAGTGGAAAATCATGCATCATTATTTTTTGAATCGGTATTGTATAATAACCTTATTTATCACTAAAATAATTAAAATACTAAAAATACTATGGTATAACTCTAAATATATTTTTAGGTTAACAGATGCTTCACAATCAGTAAATAGGGGTTAGCTATGTCACCTATATGTATATCATATTTCATATCTGATATTTCAAGTCAAGACCTTTTCTGATTAAATCAAATTGATAGGACAATATGCCATTCATAAAATCAACAAGGAATTCCTGTGGAATAGGGTGTATTCCAAGCTTTTGCCTTACACAAAATGTTTGAGGTACCAAATATCCATAAGCCTTCAAAAAATGTACAAAGGATAGGTAGATATTAATGTCAATTTTGAATCTTTTCTCCCCCATTTTTTGTGTGCTCCTTTTCTTTATAAATCATCTTATATTTGTATATTTAATTCTATTCAATTCGCAAAACTTTTTTGTCAGGTATTTTCCTAGCAGGATCAATGACATGAAGTATAATAAGAATATGATTTTTTTCTTTGATATCAGTTTCAATACTCCTTTAGAATTAGGTATCAAATCATATCATGGAAATGGTTCTATTGCAGGGTTGGAGGTGTGTTGGCTAAGTGCGTTTCTTACATGCTTGCTGAGTGCTTGCTTGGATTTTCCATTGAATAGAATGACTGTAATTTATTGGCCAAACCCACACTTATTTTTCCCCAATTTTTAAACTTAAATTCCAGTTACTATACAGTTTAATATTAGTTTCAGATGTAGAATGTAGTGATTCATCCTCTACATACAATACCTAGTGCTCATTTTAGCAAGTGCCCTCCTTAATACCCATCGCCCATCCAACCCCTTCCCCCACCTTCCCTCCAGCAAACCTGTTTGTTCTCTATAGCTGAGTCTGTTTTCTCGTTTGCCCCTCTCTCTTTATCCCCTCATGTCCATGTGCTTTGCATCTTAAATTTCACATAAGAGTGAAATCATATGTATTTGTCTTTCTCTGACTGACGTATTTCACTTAGCAAAATACTCTGTCTAGATCCATCCACATCAGTGCAAATGCCGACAGTTCATTCTTTTTTATGGCATATATATATATATATATATAACTTACTTCTTTATCCATTCATCAGTCAATGGACATTTTGGTTCTTTCCATAACATGACTATTGATAATAATGCTGCTATAAACATATAAACATCGGGGTGCATGTATCCCTTCAAATCAATATTTTTGTATCCTTTGGGTAAATATCTAGTAGTGCAATTCCTGGATTGTTGGGTATTTCTATTTTAATGTTTTGAAGGACCTACATGCTGTTTTTTGTGGTGTCTACACTGGTTGCATCCCACCAACAGTGTAAGGGGCTTCCCCTTTCTTTATATCCTCACCAACTTCTGCTGTTTTCAGTGTTAATTTTAGCCATTATGACAGGTATAAGGATTGTCTCATTTTAGTTTTGACTTGCATTTCCATAATGATGAGCAATGTTCAGCATGTTTTATGTGTCTTTTAGCCAGCTGTATGTCTTCTTTGAAAAAAAAAATGTCTATTCATGTATTCTGCCCATTTTTTAACTGGATTATTTGTTTTTGGGATGTTGATATAAATTCTTTATATAGTTTGGATGCTAATCCTTTGTCAGATATGTCATTGAAAATATCTTCTATTCTGAAGGCTGCCTTTTAGTTCTGTTGATTATTTCCTTCTTGGTGCAGGAGCTTTTTATTTTGATGAAGTCCCAATAGTTTATTTTTGAGTTCATTTCCCTTGCCTCAGGAGACATATCTAGTAAGAAGTTGCCATAGCTGATGTCAAAGAGGTTGCTCCCTCTGTTCTCCTCTAGGATTTTGATGATTTCCTGCCTCACATTTAGGTCTTTCATCCATTTTGAATTTATTTTTGTGTGTGAGGCAAGAGAGTGGTCCAGTTTCATTCTTCTGCATGTTGCTGTCCAGTTTTCCCAACATTATTTTTTGAAGAAACTGTCTTTTTTTTTTTTTTGATATTCTTTCCTACTTTGTAAAGGATTAGCTGACCATAGAGATGTGGGTTCATTGCTGGGTTCTCTGTTCTGTTCCATTGATCTACATGTCTGTCTTTTGTGCCAGTACCATACTGTCTCGATCGCTATAGCTTTGTAATGTAACTTGAAGTCTGGAATTGTGATGCCTCGAGCTTTAGTTTTCTTTTTCAATATTGCTTTTGCTGTTTGGGGTCTTTTGTGGTTCCACACACATGTAGATATTGTTCTCCTTCTGTTAAAAATGCTCAAATCCAGATTTTAAGTATGGAAAAGAAAGCTGTTAATCATTTTGGGATACCAGGGATAAAAGGAGACTGTCCAGGGCAACTGGGATGTTGGTGCCCAGTTACTGAGTACTGTACTCAGTTGGTTACCCAGTTACTGAGAAATCCTGTGCCAAAAATAGGAGATTCTCTCCTGCATTTTCCCTTGCTACCTTAAATGTTCCCCTAATTACCTGGTACCAGGTAGGTCCTCTGCATGTATGTGTTTTACTCATCTAGTCTTTGCGCCTGGCATGCTCTCCTTCTTCCTTTCGGGATTGGACAAAAGTTATTTAAATGCCCTTCTTCTTGAGAAACCCAGTTGGTGCCCAGCAACACAGGAGTGTCTTCTGCATACAAGCTGAACTGAGCAGTCACTAAATGCCTACTGGGTTTTCCTAGATGCTGGGTTTTGTAAGGACACATTTCCTTCTTGACAGAACAATAATTTGATTATACTGATTATATGTTCTTCATGCACAACCCCCATTCCAAACTGATTACTCTCAGAGTTTTATTATAGAAATGCCTCAAGGCATAGTTACTTTTATAGAAAGAAAATGCTCTATGTGTTGATTTTTGTTTTCAGGAACAATTGTGGAGACCTCTAATCCACAAGTTTATGCCTTAAACGGTGAGAAAGTTTTTGTTTTTAGTTTTGTTTTCTGTATATACCCAGATTTGGCAACGATGCCACGGGCTATGTAGAGAAAAACAAGCAAAAGAGGGAGCATAAAGTTAGAAACTTGTGTTTGGGAGTCTCTGAAATACCATCAGGATTGCTGTTATCCCAGAACATGATCTAGTAAATACAACTAAAAACAGGTAGAGACATTTGGTGATTCAGGGCTGAGGAGACCTAACCCGTCTCCAGCAGGATCCTGGGGAAACAAGTTTTGTTCATTAAATACCTACATGCTGGACGACAATGGATGAAGAGAAGAGTATTATTGAGTCAAATCTGCTTTCTTCATTCTCTGGTAGCACATAAGATAAGCCACATTTCCCACACCCCTGAAAGGAGCACAGAAGCCACCCAGAGACACTGATGAGTTTTGAGAGATACTGAAGACACGGGTGTCCTGAAAGGTGACTCATGCCAAGCAAGACACACCATAGACAGATTTCACCAAGATTTGACTCAATTCAATATTGAAATAGAGATTGCAAGGTTTTTTTTTTTTTTCACAAAAACTACATTTTCTGTACATCTGGTTATAGATTAGACATCGAACAGCTTTCAAATGGAGAAAGGGTTAAGAACACAAAGATACTACATAGCTATAATTTACCAGGTCCCGTGTCTGATATTTTACATACTTTATCTCATTTAACCTTCAAAATGAATCATATTATTATTCAGAATTCCCACATAAGTAAGGCTTTTATTCAAGGACCTGCCAACAGTTTACTTTGTGATGCTGCCCTAAGGAGCACGTGTGGGCAGTAGGTAGAATGAACCGGGGCTAGAAGAAAAGCCAAGGTGTCTTCTGGAGTTGGCATTGTGGGCAGCTGCGGCCTGTTCCAGCTGAGGATCCTGAGGAGCCAGGCGTGGAGAAATTCCCTCAGACTTGCCCGCCCAAGCCCCACAGACAGGAATGCCGTGTTGTCCATCGTGGGACATTCCCTCGGTGTGTTCTCCTCACACTTCTAAGTTTATGGCAGGAGGGCTGAGTTGGGTCTCAGCGTGTCCACGTGCGAGAGTGGCAGACAATCCTGGGATAGAAAATAAGACATCTGCTAAGCATCTAGGGCAGGGCGGTGCTTAGTTTGAATCCGAGCACAGCTGGCTGCCACGAGGGCCGGAATACATTTTGCTCTGGAAGGTGGGAGATATGATGTGAAAGTTGTCCTGTGGATGTAGAGCTGGTTTCGTGAGCTTGCAAGCAGGGAATTCACACAGTGTCTTGAGCTCAGAAGGGCCCTGAACTTGGGAATTAATATTCTGAAATTCGTATGAATGTTATCTTTGAATTTGTATTTTATAAGTGAAGTTGGATGGGGCAGGGGAGCATGCCCTGGGACGTGGACTATCAGCTCAAGATCCCACCTGCCCCAGAGTCCCCATGGTTTTGGCTGCCTGGTTAGAGGCTGCCCAGCCCTTGCATCTGGTGTTCTGAGCCCCATCAGGCTTTATGCTCCTCCTCTTTCCCATCCTGACTCCTGTTGCCTTCTGCCCGGGACAATGACTGGATTGCATTGGGGGCGGGCGGTGAGGGAGGATTCTATTCTGTCATTGTCCTCTGTCCCGGTGGGTATCTGGTCATGAGCACAGAGAGTTGCCTATATGCGGGGGAGGAGGGCAGGGCCATTGCCCTTCTCTTCCTGGTGGTAGTGCCTAGTGCCATGGATGGGACATCGGGTAAGAGACTCAGCGAGGTCTCCTGAACACCCTCAGTCCAAGTACTAAGTATGTCTCCGTTTATAAGATAATTTAAATTGTGTAAGATTCACCTGGTTCACCTAGTTGTAGTGGTTTGGGGCTGTGGGAAGAAAAATTGGCTTCCCCGCTATATTAGCCATGTTTTCTTTTCTGTATCTGTTGTTTTGGTATCTGGCAGCTTGCCGACTAAGGAGGGACTGGCCGTCCCAAGTGAGTGTATTCCTAGACTTAGCAAAGGAAATTCTGGTTTTCACTTGGAAAATAACCAGTGCAAAGTCCATACCACCTTCCCCACCTATTTTATTTAGCTTGCCACTATAAAGTTGTGTTCTCCAGCCCAGATGACCGTGAGGTCAGTCCTCCCCAAACTAGGAGCCCACTGAAGTATTTCAAGCTAAGCCAGTCCTAACTCTGTTTAGCCTATTCCCCCTGATTTGCTCATTATTTTCCTAGAAAATCATAATAAAGGCTTTCGCCTTTGCAATCAGTTCCCTTTGCAATCTCTCTGCCTTATTCTGTTTCACCAGCCAACCTCCAGTGTTGCTGTGCATGGCGTGGCATGTCCCCCTACTCTTGGCAATTGTGAAGAATAATCTACCTTTTCAATGGCAGTCACCTCCTGATCTGTTGGCCTCACTGTACCTGAATCCAAACAAAACTCCTAAGTACATTTTAAAATATCCATTGGCTGGGATCTGACTGCATTTTCATTTTATGAAAATGCCCTGCAATTGTGTAGCACACTCTGCATTCCATGAACTTTAATACAGATGGGTTGAAGATTCTTGCTCAAAGTCATACCTCATAAGTGGCAGGGCTCAGATCCTAGTCAGTTCTTTGGAGTTTTCTTCTGCTCACACCACTCTCCCTGCAATACTAAAGTGATTCACCCAAGAGATAGATAATATGGGTTGAAGGAGTAAAAGTATATGGTATTAAAATAAAGAACATACATACATAATAGTGGGTTGCAAAGTGTTAAATGGAAAGAACAAATGAGTACCTACCATCTGGCCAATGTCCTCCCATGCCATGAGTGACTATATTGTAAAAAGTACCTCTACCCTCTGCATCCAGTGAAATAGTACAATATGTCATTTTGGTAAATTTTGAATCATGTGTATGTACTAATAGAAGACCCCGCCTTGATTTAGCTTACACTATACCTCTTGGGAGTGTGGGGGCGGGGGATAATTCTCCCTCTATTCCCTGAGGTCCTTTTTTTTTTTTTTTTTTTTTTTTTTTTATTCCCTGAGGTCCTTGACTGAGATAGCCCCTGTAATATAAGATCAACAGAAGAAAAATAAACGAAAGTTTAATAATATGTTGATGACCTTAAAAAAAAAAAAGCATCTATTTTGCCAGCAACTTGAGTTCATTTGGGATTAGCAGAGGAATTCAATTTAGGACAAGAAAACAATGGCAAACCACAGGCAAGGCTGGAGGACAGAAGGGAGGGGCTTGCTTTTATTGAGGAATGGAGAAAGTTGGGAGGGGCTGTTTATTTTTTATTATTTATTTATTTTTTAAATATTTTATTCATTTGTTCATGAGAGACAGAAAGAGACAGAGACACAGGCAGAGGGAGAAGCAGGCTCCATGCAGGGAGCCCAGTGTGGGACTCCATCCCGGGACCCCGGGATCATGACCTGAGCCAAAGGCAGATGCTCAACCTCTGAGCCACCCAGGCACCCGGAAGGTGCTATTTAGAAGAGTTCAGGGTAGTGGCAGCTTCTTATTGGCTGAATGTGGCAGTTTCTCATTGTGAAGATACAGGCAGGCAGTCTTACCTAAACTGGAGCTGGGAGGCTCTGCATGGGGGCTCCCACACATTACCCCCCCACCCTCACATGTTACACCCAACAGGTGGAAGCCTACTTTATATTTTCACAATGTAAACCTCTTGTATGTATGGAAAAGACCCAGGAAAACTGAGTACCTCCCCACAGCTGCTCACAACATCACTTAAAATATTGTCTTCAGTTAAAGGCAAAGATGTTGGAAGAAAAGAATCAGAAGTTAATGGGCAAAATCACAGTAAACAGGCTACGGTTGTTATGTTGATTTAAATCCTAGTGTTGTTTATTAAAAAGAGTATCTCAAGACTTAGAATCCTCTTTATCTTCCTAGTACACGAATACTCAGAGAAGTTTATCTGTCCACGTCTATGAAAACATTCCCTGCTCAGAAGCTGAGCAAAGAGTTTTGAAGCATAAAACATATGACATACCTTAAAATGTGGTATGTAGTTGGAGGGGCAAGTCAGACCAACATAAAAGTGATACATTTTTTGAAAAGCAAATGACCTGAATTAGAATAAGGTTAGCTGCAAATATGTCAGAATTGCCTAAAAGTGTCGTAAGAGTCAGAAGAGGAAGAGGCCAATGAGAAATAGTCAAGGAAGACAATGTAAGGCGATGGGACTTGGAATAATACTCTTTGAGGGATTTGGAGATGAAGTATGGACAGAAAGTGGAGAAAACATAGGAACAAGAACATGAGCAAAGCTCACCTTACCGATACTGAGTGCAGCGGACTGACCAATGTCAAGAGTCTAGTTGAAAAATATTAGAGAATAAATCTACTCTCTGGCAATCCATATCGTAGAGATTTGTGAATCCAGGCAAGAAGATTTAAATTGTCAAATTACTGAGTGGATGATGACCAACAATGAGAAAGTTCCAGTAAGGAGTGAAATGTGAGAGACATCTAATTAAGCACATTTATCCCTAAAAATGTCTACCAACTGAGGAATTCTTGTTGTTAATGTTTTTGTTTCATTATATGATATTGCAACGATCTTTGGCTTTTCACCAGTTTAGAGTCTTAAGTTGGAGTTTGGTTTAAGGTGATATTTCTTTTTTTTTAAGATGATATTTCTAAATATGATATTTTGTTATATATAGGTCTCATTTTTTATATCATTTATTGCATGTCAGATTAAATTGCTTTTAATTTGATTTATCTTTTGCATTGTTTGTCCTTAGTAATTTCATTTTAGTCAAGAAAAATGAGAGGCCTGTGGCTGGGCTTTCCTTCCAGTTTGATAACAATAATGGTTTGATTTAATGTAATTTGAGGAAAAGAAAGGACCAAGATGCCTGGGTGGCTCAGTCAGTTAAGCTGACTCTTGTTTTCTGCTCAGGTCACGACCTCAGGGTCAGGAGATGGAGCCCTGTGTCAGGCTCTGCACACAGTCTGAAGTCCGCCTGAAATTCTCCTGCTCCCTCTCTCCCTCCTCGTTCAAATAAATAAATACATATTCAAATAAATAAATAAATATCAATTAATTTTGAAAAGTTCATCAAACTTTATCTCTGCATTCTCACAGCATAGACTTTATAATTTGTGTTAACCTGATTGTTTTTAACAATGTGGTTCTGATACAAACATGAGAAAGTAGTAAAATTAAAAAAAAAATCTGACTTTGTTATGTGCTCACATCTCTAGTAATGTTGACTATCTAGCCATCACTTGGCTTATTTCTTAATTTATCAAAAAGCACCCTCCCCAAACAAAACAAAAAACAAACAAAAAGGGTCCCTAGGAGGATTTATGACAAGTCTAAATGCACTGCCTATACGAGTGACTACTTTACATTTGAGTTAACTTTTTACCTTGGAAATGTAGGATTGTGGAGAATTAGACAAAGGTTAACTTGCTGCAGATTGTGAACTCTCATTAACGCGGAAATCATGGGATATTCTTGTATGAACGTCAATATCATTTCACTAAATTTTCAAGTTTTAATTTGTATTTTTCTAATCTCTGAACAAGTTATTCAGAATATTCAGATAACGTATTCTGTATTCAGAAAAATACATTTGTATTTTTCTAATCTCTGAACAAGGTATTAGAATAAAAAGTGATCTCAGAGGTGAAATTAGGTCCATTATATTGAGAAAATAAAAATTTTCCTCTTGTAGAATTTTTCTCCTTAATCTAAGGTATAACGTTTTTTATTGAGTCTGAATTCCTTAAGGTTACTTTAGAGGTAGAGGTAATTTTGGGAATTCTCCTATTAGCAAAGATTCTATTCTTGTTCAGATACTTTAGTTAAGTCGATCATATATTTACTTTATTCCTGGTGTTTACCATTAAGAGAACCATAATTTGTAATGCAATGTTATTTAAAAATTTTTTTAATTCTTTTATTTTTAATTAATTAATTAATTAATTAATTTATTTATTTATTTATTTATTTATTTATTTATTTTTGTTATTTAAAAATCTTGATCCTGAATGTTTCCCCCCCTAGTATCTTGACTTATATTTGTCATAATGCTCTTACCAGGCAAACATAAATGAGTATTTTTTGCATTTCTATATCCTACACATTATACCACAGGCTTTAAAGCCATTACATGTTTTGCACGTTCATAACATTCAGTTTCTGTCTGCTGTATCTCACCATTTCACACTGAAGAAACTAAAAGTCAGAGAAGTCCGTTTACTAGCCAAAATCCTCTCCCGTCATAAATGGTAGACTGGCTTCAATAATCTTAAAGCATGTGTTTTAATTTTACATTTTATTTACGCTTTCAGTCATGAACAATGGCTAACAAAATTACGACTTTGTAATCGAGGACTAATTATTTTGCTACACTAAGAATAAATTTCAGTTTGTGGCTGTATTAGTTTTCTACGGCCGCCATAACAAAATACCATGTTCTGGGGACCTCAAACAACAGAAGTTTACTTTTTCAAGTTTCTGAAAGTTGGGAGTCCAAGTCAAGGTTCTGAGAGGAGTTTCTTTCTCCTGAGGTTTCTCTCCTTGACTTCTCTCTCCAGGTGGTCACACTTCCACTTCTTCACAGGAATTTTTTTTTTTCTTCTTAAAAAGACACCAATCCTGGTGGATGGGGGCCCACTGCAGTCTCCTTTCACTTAGTTGTCTCTGTAAAGAGCTTACCTCCATGAAATTATGTTCTGATGTACTGGTTGTTGGACTTTAACATAGAAATCTGGGAGTGAGGCAACATTTAGCCTCAAATGGTGGTCTCACCATTGATTGGGATGATTTCATCATTCCAACTTTGAACTCAGTGTGATTCAGAGGTATCTGGTCTTAGGAAGATGTGTACCCTGTCATCATTACAGATGCTGGTACGTATTTACACATGTGCCCAGCTTTATTGTATTATTTTATGGATGATCGCTCATGATTTTTCAACATCATAGACAGGATACACTATCACTTTGGGTTTATAATATTTTGGGGCAGTATTTCTTAAATATTAGTAAGTATAAGAATCACTTTTTATTTTATTTTTATTTTTTTAAGATGGTATTTATTTATTCATGAAAGACACAGAGGGAGGCAGAGACACAGGCAGAGGGAGAAGCAGGCTCCCTGTGGGGAGCCCAACGTGGACTCCATCCCGGGACCCCAGGGTCACGCCCTGAGTGGAAGGCAGATGCTCAACCACTGAGCCACCCAGGGATCCCCAGAATCACTTTTTAAAATAGACCCATGACCCCACTTCAAACATGTGCTAAGTCTGGAGTGGAGCCTGAGAATAGAACACAATTTAAATGGCAAAATCCTAAGACACACACATGAACTCAAGTAATTTTTAAAATTTTTATCCCGAGAAATGTCATGAATTCATTTAGCATACTTATTGAAACAAAGTGAAAGCTTGAGATGATTATTAGGAAAAGTCTTTTGGTGTGAATATTCCTTTGGTTTTAAGCAAACATAATTCCTCTTACTGCAGAAAAGAATAACTTTGCCTTTTCCATCATTATCCCTACATTCTTCTCTTTGTCTAAAAAAAACCTTGAAAATATCAAGTTATCCATTTGATTTTTTTTTTCCTTTTTTACAACCTGGCTTCCCAAATATAGTAACTTCGTAATCTACATAATATTGATAAGCTCTCATTTGTTTTAGTGGCATTAAATCAACATGCAATTTTATCTGTTGCAGATAAAGAGGGTAGCAATTATTAAAACATTACTACTGGAAAAACATGTTGTGTTTTGAGGATCCAGCACAGCTGGGAGCTGCACACACCTCAAGCACCAGATGCTTTATTCCCTGTCGTTTGTTAAGAATTATTTACACACGTGGATGGGGGAGGCACTAAGCATTCTTATTATATCAAAATTTGTTATTTTTGTTTAGGTAATTAAAAAAATACATGCAGAAAAATGCTTCCTTTCTTTCTAGTGTGTTTGAACTGGTTTCCAGTCTTCCTCAAATGGGAGACATCATAAGTGTGTCCTATATTCCTTTGAATATATTTTGGCATAAAGATATAAATGTAAATATATATTTTATCCCACTTAAAAAAATTAATGGCATACTATACTATTCTTTAACTATGTTGGATAACTTTCTGATGCATATATAAGGATAAGCCTAACATTCCATTGCATGGACCTGTCATAATCCCTTTGGAGAGTCATCTGTAGATGGACATTAACAGGAAAATGTTAACAGGTAAATGTGCTGTCAAAAAAAAAAAAAAAAAAGGTGACTTTTACATAGATCATTTCCTTTGTATGTCATCCCAACAGAAAAAGTTCCTTGTGTGACAGGAGGAGATTATTGTGACTACCTTTTATTTCATTTTTACTTTTAAACAATGTATCTTAACAATCTGTAGGACAACTTACTAAAGTAGACTTTATTCGTCAAACAGTATGTTTTATGACTTGCGTAGAAATGGACAAGTTGTCCTCAAAGGGATTGACCTATTTTACAGAACCCTAAGCAACGTGTAAAAGGACACACCTCCTCCCACAGTCTTGCCAATGAGCATGGGGTAAGGTAAGGGTATCTAACATACCCTTGGATTTTTTTTTTTTTTTTTTACAGTCTATTGGGTGAAAAATTAGATGTCGATGTAGTTTTAATTTCTATGTTTCTTATTAGGAGATTGATGATTTTCTTAATATGTTTGAAAGCTTTGTTATGCTTTCTTCACAGTGAATTGTTCATCATGTACTTTGTTCAATCACATGGGGGCAGGGAAGGTGAGATTACTTTGTTTGTTTTGCTTACCATAATTGTCCCATGGAGACATTTCCAGATTTTATGAACTGGTTTTTAACAGGCATCTCTTTTATGATTTCATGGGTTAAAAAAAAAAAGTCTTCCACATTAGCCTAGTACATTTACGTGGCTGACACTATAGCTACCCAGAGTAGCTGCGTTTGAAATGCAAGACTCTTCATCTCCTTCCAGAGACACATATTTTTAAAGATTTTATTTATTTATTCATGAGAGACAGAGAAAGAGGCAGAGACACAGGCAGAGGGAGAAGCAGGTTCCCTGTGGGGAGGATGTGGGACTCCATCCCAGGACCCCGGGGTCATGCCCTGAGCCAAAGGCAGATGCTCAACCACTGAGCCACCCGGGCATCCCCAGATTGTTTTTAGGAAATCTGCTGTGTGTGTGTGCGGTTCTGAGTGCAGCCGTGACTTCTCTGCTTTGTCTGAATCATACTGAGTTCAGGGCAGCTTTTCTATCAACCTGACCTCCTCCTCCCCTTCATGGTCCCATTGCAGAGATTTTATACGTGGGCATATATATATTCATCCTCAGTTTGTTTTTGCTGGGATTTACTATTGATAACTCCATTTGCTTTTGACATCTCTCTCAGTGGTTCTTTGCTTCCATTTCCTTCCATGTAGTACGTGAAAATGACTTTAGTTCATTTCTATAGGTTTTGGAAGCCCTTACTTATAATTTAGATTCTAGGGATTATATGTTATTAGAGACTGAATGTTTGTGTTTCCTCAAAATTCGTGTGATGAACCCTAAGGAAGTAATTAAAGTTGAATAAGTTCATAAATGTAGGACCCTGACCTGATAGGTTTCTTGTCCTTATTGAAGGAAACAAACAAACCCATTAAAAAGCCATAATCTGGGGATCCCTGGGTGGCTCAGTGATTTAGTGCCTGCCTTCGGCCCAGGGCATGATCCTGGGGTCCCAGGATCGAGTCCCACATCGGGCTTCCTGCAGGGAACCTGCTTTTCCCTCTGCCTGTGTCTCTGCCTTTCTCTCTCTGTGTCTGTCATGAATAAATAAATAAAATCTTTAAAAAAAAAGCCATAGTCTCTCCCTCTCTCCTTGTGCCCATGAAACAGGGAAAAGCTGCGTGAGGCCTATGGAGAAGGCAGGAGGCTACAAGCTAGAAGGAGAGCTTTTTATTTTTTTTTTAATATTTTATTTATGTATTCATGAGAGACACACAGAGAGAGGCAGAGACATAGGCAGAGGGAGAAGCCGGCTCCATGCAGGGAGCCCAATGTGGGACTCGATTCCAGGATCATGCCCTGAGCCAAAGGCAGATGCTCAACCTCTGAGCCACGCAGGTGCCCCTAGGAAGAGAGATTTTACCAGAAATTGAATGAGCTAGATCCTTGGTTTTCGACTTTCAGTATCTAGAACTGTGAAAAAACTTAAGTTCTGTTGTTTAAGCCACATAGTCTATGGTATTTTGTTACAATAACTCAACAGATTTACACATATGCTTCTTATAGTTTTATGGGAAAAGACATTGGTAATTTTTGGTTGTCTTTCCTCAATTGTGTTGTGCTTACTGCCTTTCAGTGAAATTAAATAGGGTATGGAAGTCATATTTATATACATATAGTTTATTTTTTATTTTTTTTACATATATAGTTTAGTATCAGATCATACTGTGATAATTCTATTTAAAAGTTGAGATATCAATAGTCTTCATTGTGGTTGATTATTGCACAAGAATACATATATTCTGTTTAACCCAAATGGCTTTGTAGGAGCCATTATTAATCCTCACTTTTTATTTAGTTATTTCTTAAGACTTTATTTATTTATTTGACAGAGAGAGAACACAAACAGGGGAGTAGAAGAAGGAGAAGCAGACTCAGACTCCCCGCAGAGCTGGGAGCCCAATGTGAGGCTCCATCCCAGGACACTGGGGTCATGACCTGAGCTGAAGTCAGATGCTTAACTGACTGAGTGACCCAGGTGCCCCAGATTCTCATGTTTGATTTATTTATTTATTTATTTATTTATTTATTTATTTATTTATTATTTATTTATTTTTAAAGATTTTTAAAATTATTTATTTATTCATGAGAAACAGGCACAGAGAGAGAGAGGCAGAGACACAGGCAGAGGGAGAAGCAGGCTCCATGCAGGGAGCCCAACCTGGGACTCGATCCTGGGACTCCAGGATCAGGCCCTGGGCTAAAGGCAATGCTAAACCGCTGAGCCACCCGGGCTGCCCAGTTTTCATGTTTTTAAAATCAACTATTGGATGGGGGTGGGGCATGGGTTTTCACAGGTGTGAACAGGACAGTTCAGTAAGTTTCAATGGGAAAGTAAGAGAATACCTGTGACCTCTCTACCACCAAAGAAGCAATATTGTGATAGATCATGGCTTACCTGCCCATGATGAATACAAAAGCCTCAACCCTAAAATAGATGATGGGATCTAGCAAATATATGAGTTTAATATGGGTATTAGAGCAGATAGGAAAGAAAAGAACTTCAGGACCTCATGGCTATCCTGTTTGGATGTGTGTACTCACATGTGAATCTATAAGGTCAGCCTTGCAGGCAGATGTCTTACAACTATTTGGTTGCCCTCCCCAAAAGAAAACAATAGAATGCTCATAGTTTTACTGGTAATTGGATTATTATTACTAATTACAGTTGAGAAGTTTATATAGGCCAGGCTCTTAAGAGATATTATCTCACGTGATAATTGTCTCATTCATACTGGATGGGGTTACTATGCTCATTTCAAGGAGGCAACCTCAGTCTAGCAGAAGTTAGCTTACTCGGATTAACCAGTTTACCAACGTTGAGTGACAGGGCCAAGACTCAAACTTAGTTCATCCTGACTCCAAAGCTTTCTTTTCAAGTTCACCACCTGTCTAATCCAGATCATCTCTCTAGGAATGACGAGGTATATGATGAAAATTTCTCTATTTTGATAATTTACAAATTCAATTTACATGAGATTTGTTCTCTATTTTGATGATTTACAAATATCATTTCTATGTAAATTTAATTTACATCATATAGGTGAAATATTATAGATAATTCTTTTCTTTTCCTATTTAACTGCATCTTATATAAGCTTTGTTATCTATCTGTACAAAACCATGCTGATAAAGAGACATTCCTTTGCACTGCTTTTTAAAAAACTCATGTTTCACAGAGCATCGTCAGCCAATAAACCCAAAAGCCTGTTTTTCTTTTTGGTTTGAACTCACAGATTTTTAAATCAATCTTTTGAAACAAAAGAGTGTGGCTGTCCACTAATTTGAGTCTCTGCTTTTCAAACATACAATGTCTACATTTTCAGCAGTAAGATATTAAATATTGAAATTATTGTAGATTTTGAATTTTGTGATATATGATAGTTAAACATAACAAGTCAGCTCTATGGTAAACATAAAATGTGCTTATTATTATGGCAAAAAGCAATTGCAAAATACTAACATAGCATCCCAAAAAGTGTCAATTTATCTTTCTTCATTTATCCTTTGTTGTTGATACAGCTGTCACTTATTACAATGTATCTTCAACACTACATATGCACATTAATTTTGATATATGAAAAGTAGAACTTAGTGTCAGAGAAAGAAAATTAGGATTTTTGCTTTTCCCTTTCTACCCAATTTTGTTTTCATTTATTTATTTACTTATGGTGAGTTGGTAAAACTTTTATAATAAGAGCAAATAATACAGTTATCATCATAGTAAATGTTCTCAGGATAAGAATCTAGACCTAGAGAATATACTTTTAATTATTTGGGAAGTGACTATAAATACCTTTTGAATATTCCCAATAAAGATATATTAGCTGACAAACCTCGGTAGGACCACAAAGTAGCTATTATATCCATTAACTATGTGGCAAATTCCACGTGTAAACATATCAGCATGTTATCTAATAATACTCTGGAGGACACTACACAGTTGTGTTGTTTTGTTTTCACATGATTCAACAAAGTTATACTCTAGTAACCCACAAGAGTTAACTGGAATTTCCACGGGGACTTTATTACGATTGGGAGACCCTTTTATATATCCAGTCTTTTAAATGATTACATTATGCAAACATATTACCTACTTTATTCTCTAATTGCTAAAAGCTATAAAAGCATAAACAGGGTAATGCAATAACTGGAAATATATACAGCAAATTGCAAATAAAAACTCAATGAGTTTTAAGATATTAAAAGTAAAACCCTCTACTTTCTAAGCTGTCTCAAAAATTAGATATTTAATGTCTCATTTTATTAACATCTCAAAAATTTCTAACATCTTGAAAATATTAGGATTAATTTTCCTTTTATAGATCGGAAAGATTGATAGCAAAATAGATGAAGAAGATCTTCTGTACTTCCCCATGTCCTTTTTTTTTTTTTATCATAAGTCATCATCACAGAAGAAAATTTCCCTTTCATTTCAAAACCCCTACCTTTGTAGATTTTGTTCCTAGAGTTTAACCTAGTTTATCAGGATAAGAGAATCAGACTCATTTAAACCTTAAGCTCCTTATCTCACTGAAGCTATTAGAAGACATTTGAATATGCATGACTTTGATTTTTTCTAAGTTAAGTTGGAAAGATAGAAAATGTGGAAGAAAAAAATCACATTTATCCTAAATGTTATATAACATTGATTATCATAGTATATTAAATATTATAATAGTTCACTAGAAATAATAAATAAAGGGCTTCCCATATTGTTGTCTTTAAATTTTGTGGATAGAAAAAAAAGTAACATAATAAAAATCAATATGAATTAAATTTTAAAGTGCAATATCCATAGAACAAAATATCACTAACACATTTCAAGGGCTTATTATGAATCAGAAAGAGTGCTTTATCTTCTGGTTCTTATAATACTAACTACAATTTACAGGCTAGGTACTACTATCATATCATCCAATATCCAGGAATGAGAGTTTTGAGATATTAAATAACTCACATCTCAAGGACCAATGACAAGTGGCTATAGGCATAATGATTCAAAACCATGTCTAGTTAAATACAGTTTTGGAGAAAGACACTGAATTCAAATAGAACTGTCTTCAGAGCTCATGTTTTAGGCAAACAATTTCAATGCCAGAGTCTTAGTATCTTCAGGTAGAAAAAGATCATAAAACTATTTAATTAAATAAGATACTGGCTTTAAGGATATGGCCCATTACATATCATGTATAATATATATTTAAAAATGTTCATTTCTGTACTTCACTCCATAAATATTTGTAAACATAAATTCAGTGTAAAAAAATAGGTTGATGGTATCTGGGTCTTTTATCAACAAATATATTGACTTAAATGTTTGCACAATACTTTCCCCATTAAAATATCTGTTCTCTAGGCTTCTCTGATACCTCACCTGCTCGCTGCCTCCACCATTACCACCAACCACATATTTCTTATATTTCTTTTACAGACTCCTAATCCTTTATTTGTTTTAAGATTAATTAATTTATTTATTTGAGAGAGAGAAAGAGAACATACAAGTAGGCTCAGAAGGAGAGGGAGAGAAATCCTCAAGCAGACTCCCTGCTAAATACAGAGAGTGATGCAGGACTTCATCCCAGGATGTTGAGATCATAATCTGAGCCAAAATCAAGAGTTGGCTGCTTACCTGCCTAAGCCATCCAGGCACCCCTCCTGATTCTTTACTTTTAATTCTAAATGTTGAATGCCTGATACTGAGTCCTACGCCTTTCTACTTCAATTTCTTCCAACACGACCTTATTCGCCAATAGCTTTAAGTTACCGCAGTGTCTTTCTGACTCTCATGCTAATACCTTTTTTTCCTTCTGATTTCCCCACTGAGCTCTAGACTTTAGGTGACTGCTCGCTCAACATCTCCTTTCAGATGCCCCACAGGTAGCTCACATTTACTAAGTGAAAATAGACTCTACATTTTTGCCCACTTAGTCTTTACTTCTTATGATTCTGCTTGCTTCTTTTGCCTTCTAATCCAACCATCAGCACCTCTGACACGTAGTCTTAGCATATATGTATATAAATATTGTACTTGTTGAGCTAGCTGGCTGCCTTCATCCTTCCTATGCTAGTACCTTATACTTAGCCACCATCATCCCTCACCTGCACTTGTAGCCTTCAGATCTGTTCTTCATTTAATCCTATTGATCCCTCATGTTCCATTCTTTCCATGGATATTAGAGTGTTCTTTTAAAGCTTATGTTATGCATTACTCACAACTCTCCAGTCTCTACTTGGGTCAATTCATATAAAATTGCATGTCTTGAGTGATGTCTTCAAGACGACAGAATGGTAAGTTCCAGACCCTACTTCATCACATGAAGACATTCATTCAGATTCTCATTATGAGAAATCTAGAAACTAGTTATGATGCTTCTGCATCTCAGGCAAGTATGAAACCAAATATATCAAAAGCAGTAGGATGATTTGTGTTACCTTCTCACCATAATGCCTCCTTCTTGAACAGTACCATGCAATTAGGGGGAAGCTCTAAGCTTCCCGCCACTCCCTGGGGAAGGGAGGAAAAGACTAGACAATATGCCCAGCATTCTTAGTGTTTTAGGGCAATGCCCAAATGACAGGCCTCTGACTCTTCTGTCTTAAAATGCTATCAGGACCCAGGAATGATGGGATCCTGGCTCTTACCACTGCTCTTTAACATTTATTATCAGTCCTAGTCAAAGCTGGGTAACCAAAAGAAAGAAAAGACAATCAAATTACAAAGGAAAAATACGGGATCCCTGGGTGGCGCAGCAGTTTAGTGCCTGCCTTTGGCCCAGGGCGCAATCCTGGAGACCCGGGATCGAATCCCACGTCAGGCTCCCAGTGCATGGAGCCTGCTTCTCCCTCTGCCTATGTCTCTGCCTCTCTCTCTCTCTCTCTGTGACTATCATAAATAAATAAAAATTAAAAAAAAAACAAATTACAAAGGAAAAATAAAGCTATACTTAATCACAAATTACATGATCTTATATAGAGAAAACCTAAAGATCCCCCTGCACACACACAAACTCCTATAACTGTAAATAAATTCAATACCATTGCAAGATGTAAAATAAACTTACAAATATTGGTTGCATCGCCATTCACTAATAATGAATAGTCGAGAAAGGAAACTAGGAAAACAAACAATTCCATTTATAATAGCATCAAAAATAGTAACACAAGACAAATTTGGTCAAGGACATAAGACTTATACACTGAGAGCTACAAAATAAAAGAAATGCAAGACACAAATGAGAAAGACATGCCATGTTCATGTATTAGAAGATGTAATATTAAAATCCCCACACATCGCCGAAGTGAACTACAGATTTAGTGTAAGCATCCTTATGGAAATCCCAATGACATTTTACATAAGTAGAAAAAAAAAAAAGCTAAACTAAAATTCACATGTAACCAAAAAAGACCCCAATAATCAAACAGTCTTGAGAAAGAACAAAGCTGGAAGCATCATACTTCCTGATTTCAAAACATATTACAAGCCAGTGATAAAATAGCACATTATTTGAATAAAAACAGACACATAAATCAATAGAACAATAGCAAGAGCCCAGAAATAAACTCAACAGATATCCCAAGAGTCCAAGAGTACACAATGGGGAAAATATCCTCCCTTCAATGAACTTTGCTGGGCAAACTGTGATCCATGTGCAAAAGAATGAAATGAGACCTTTGTCTTACACTACACACAAAAGTTAACTCAAAATGCATTAAATACATTAAGACCCCAAACTACAAAACTCTTGGAAGAAAAAATAGGCAATTGGTTCCTTGACATTGATCTTGGCAATAATATCTTGTATTTGACACCAAAAGTAAAGACAGTAATATCAGAAATAAATGAGACTGCATCACATTAAAATGTTTCTGCACAGCAATGGAAATCTTCAACAAATTGAAAAGGTGACAAATACATGTTAAAAATATTTGCAAATCATATATCTGGTAAGGGATTAATACCCAAAATGTGCAAAGAACTCATATAACCCTAGCAAAACAAACAGATTGAAAAATGAGCAGGGGATCCACATATACACATATCTCAAAAAAAAAGGCATACAGATGGCCAACAAATCCATGAACATGTGCTCAACTGTGCTCGTCAGGGAAACGCAAATCAAAACCATGGTAATGGGACACCTGGGTGGCTCAGTGGTTTAGCGTCTGCCTTAGGCTCAGGGCGTGATCCCAGGTTGGGGGATTGAGTTCCGCATCAGTCTCCCTCTGAGGAGCCTGCTTCTCTGTCTTTCTGTGTCTCTGCCTCTCTCTCTCTCTCTCTCTCTCTGTCTCTCAAGAATAAATAAATAAATAAATCCTTTAAAAAATAACCACGATAAGATATTCCCTGATACCTGTTAAAACAGCTACTATTAAAAAGACAAGAAGGGATCCCTGGGTGGCGCAGCGGTTTGGCGCCTGCCTTTGGCCCAGGGCGCGATCCTGGAGACCCGGGATCGAATCCCACATCAGGCTCCCGGTGCATGGAGCCTGCTTCTCCCTCTGCCTATGTCTCTGTGCCTCTCTCTCTCTCTCTGTCTGTGACTATCATAAATAAATAAAAATTAAAAAAAAATAAATAAAAAGACAAGAAATAACAAGCATTGGCAGGGAAACCCCTATGTACCATTGGTGGGGATGTAAAAAGTGATGTCCTACTATGGAGAATAGTATGGAGGTTCCAAAAAATTGAAAATAGAACTACCTGGTATTCCAGCAGTCTCACCTCTGGGTACATATGTGAAGGAAATTGAAATAGGAGAGAGATCTGCACTTGGTGCTGATTGGAGCGCTATGTGCAACCGCCAGGACGTGTAAGCAGCTTAAGTGTCCATTGACAGACGAATGGATAAACTTCTTTATCGTGATGAATCTCAAGGACGGAATGCTCAGTGAAATAAGCCCATCACAGAGGACCAACACTGCATGATCCCATTGGCGTGAGGCATCTGAAGCAGGCACACTCAGTGAAAATGAAACTGGAATGGGGAGACAGGACTGGAGAGTTGCTCTTCAGCGGGTGTAACCTTCCAGTCATGGAAGGCGGCTTTAAGACTTTCTTAATTCTTTCAAATTTAGATAATGTTATTTCTCATCTGCACTCTTTCTGCATGTTATCCATACATTTCTTTTTTTTTTTTTTTTTTTTTTTTTTTTAATTTTTTTTTTTAATTTTTATTTATTTATGATAGTCACACAGAGAGAAAGAGAGAGAGGCAGAGACACAGGCAGAGGGAGAAGCAGGCTCCACGCACCAGGAGCCCGATGTGGGATTCGATTCCGGGTCTCCAGGATCGCGCCCTGGGCCAAAGGCAGGCGCCAAACCGCTGCGCCACCCAAGGATCCCATATCCATACATTTCTTATCATATTATTTCTTTCCAGTTACCTCACAGTATTACTGGTGAAAATCAAATAATAAAAAACAGGAAAATGTACTTCCACATTTTCACATATTATAATGCAGCATATATTATATATTTATAATAATATTGAATCTTGTTATATGTGTTTTATGTTTCTTAGTCTCTGATAAACCTTGTCAATGTCTTCCATTTCTGCTTTTTTAATTTTAGTGTCCTGTAAGATCACAGTGCAGTATTTTGGATATAGTAGAATTTAACAAATAGATTTTATTGAATTCATAACAGAAAGGCAGCAGATTTGCCTACAGTGTTAGATGTGCAATACTTTGGTTTATATTGGCATTGTTGAATATTAAAAATCATTAAACCATATCCAAATTCAGTTTTCATTGAAAGCCTAGATTGTATTTTAGGTCATCTAGGCCTTTATTTTGAACTATGTATTAGATTAAGTTCATGTTTGTTATTAGATGATTCAGATATTAATTCAAGGGACATATATATTTTTTTTTTCTTTCTATGCCCATTCTGCTACTTTGGGCATTCGAGAAAGAACAATGGACATCCATCCTGTTTTTAAGAAGTTCATAGTCTTGTTTGAGAAAACAAAATACATGATAAAATTTTATACTGCAAATTAAAGTGCTGTTTACAGTATGCTAGGGGCACAGAGAAGTACCTGACCCATGTGGGGTGGTGAAGATTGCAACTGGGGGACATATGGAGGGGATGATGCTTGTGTGTGTTTTTTTTTTGTTTTTTTTTGTTTGTTTGTTTTTTTTGATGCTTGTGTTTGAAAGATGAGTGCATGGTTTTCAAGGACGAAAGCTGTGAAGGGCATTTCAGAAGATGCAGAGCATGCAGTTCATGTGAACACACATTCTGTGTTCCGATTACTATCGTTATTGAGCACGTGGAGTATAGAGTTTTAGGAGGAAATGGCTTTGATACAATGTCTTCTTAGTCATATTGTTGAAGTGTGGTTTCTGAAAATTGGAAAATCTGCTATAATTAGAAAAACTGTACAGATAACCTAGTTTACGTGATGCAATAGGATTAAAAAGCAAAACAAAACAAAACATTGAGAATCATTCCAGGTTGGAGATTGTGCAGCTGTGGGACACCAGTGTCCATCATGCAGACTGCATATAATAGGATACTCTTCAGGGTTAAAGTGTGGCCAGGTGGGGCCCCTGGGTGGCTCAGTAGTTGAGCATCTGCCTTTGGCTCAGGTCGTGACCTCGGGGTCCTGGGATCGAGTCCCACATTGGGCTCCCTGCATGGAGCCTGCTTTTCCCTCTGCCTGTGTCTCTCATGAGTAAATTAAGAAATAATAATAATAAAAATCCTTAAAGTGTGGCCAAATATAAATAACAAGCTCACGATGTGATGTAAGGATTGACTATATTGGTAAAAGCATGATTGTAATGATAAAGGTTAAATTTGAACCTGAATAGAAATATGAAGTTCTACCAAACATCAGGCCATTTGAACATACTTTTTTGAGTATGCATTTATAAAAAACACTCCATATACCTTTTTTCTGTTTGGGACATTTTATCAAATTCTCATTAATTAAAATTTGCAAGTACAATACTTAACATTTAACAATGTTTGGTTCCGTATACATTTACATTTTCTAAGGAAAACTGTAACAGTTGGTCTGACTCAATATTTTACCTAATACTTTGGTATGTATATAGCGTAAACATTTTTAATTTTTTTGAGATATCATTTATTTATTCATGAGAGACAGAGAGAGGTAGAGATACAGGCAGAGGGAGAAGCAGGCTCCTTGCAAGGAGCCCGATGTGGGACTTGAGCCCCAGACTGTGATCATGCCTTAAAATTTTTAACAATTAATTTTTTTATAAGTAAGAATCATGGCGTTTCATATTATATTTTAATTAAGCCAACAATCTTCCGTATAAATTCAGGAAACTGAAATACCCCAAGAAAGGAGAATCATATTCCTACTTTTTTAGTAAAGGTAAGCCACTTTGCTGTAGAAATAATTAAAGAATACATCCTCCAGAGGCGCCTGGGTGGCTCAGTCAGGTGAGCATCCAGCTCTTGGTTTCAGCTCAGTTCATGACCCAGGTCCATGAGATCAAGCCCCTTGTGGGGCTGCATGCTCAGTGGGGAGTTTGCCTCTCTCTCTTTCTCCCTCTTCCTCTCCCTCTCCCCCAGTGTTCCCTCTCTCTCTAAAATAAAAATAAAATACACTTTAAAAAAAATACTGCATACTACAGAAAAGCTATTTTTTTTTCAACTTTTATTGGTTTATTATATCCCCCACTGAGTATCTTTTTGGGTATACTCCCATTTGGGACATTTATTGTAGTTACTTTTAAAACTGTATGGTTTAAAAAGATTTTCAAAGCATACATGGGAAATACTTTTTTTCTAAATTTTAAGGACACAAAGATCAACGTTAAATTCTGGCTGGAGATTACAATCGAGTTTGGAAGACAAGTAAACGCCTATGTCATGTGATGAATGTGATAAGGTGGAAAAAAATTCTTTTATGTTCTTGTCTGGTGCTTCTGTATTAAAACATTAATAAGTGAAAAGCATGTAAATTTATTTAATATAAGTGAAAAGCATATAAATTTATTTAATATAAGCTTTACATGACCTAGGAGCCTACATAAGGACATAAAAACTGATAAAAAGCAGTTAGAGCCCGACTCAGACAGTCAGTCAGATGAGTAGTAAACTGAAAAAATTAACAAGGCAAAAAGGCTCGGACTAGTTAGTGGATTGGGTACAGGGACATGAAAGGTAAGGATCACTATAGCAAGGCTTTTTTATTTTTTTATTTATTTTTAATTTTTTTTTACAAATTTGTCTTGGCCTCCACTTTCAATCCTTGGTGATAAGAATATTTTCTCCCTTCTGCTATAGAGAGGATGTCTTCACATGGGCATATTATCTCCAGCTTTTAGGAAGATCAAAATGCCCTTTGTATCTGTAGTTTTTCAAGTAACTTTAATTTGAAATAATCGATATGCTAGCATGGTGTAATTTGGGTGGCGTGTCCTGGCCTCCTTCGTGACAATAGAACAGGGAACCTTTAGAACAGACTGGATGGGCTCTGGAGACTCACTTGGGGCACGGGTGACTCACTGATCCTTAAAATAGAGAAGTGGGCCTTTGATTTAGAAGGAACAGCTTGCACAAAGGCATACAGACTAGCAAGAGCACAGCATCGTCAGGAGACAGCATGGTGAAATATGAGTAGGTGTTTTCTGGGCAGACACTGAGGACGACAGGGAAAGGAGGAAGGTGCCAGCTATTGAAAAGCCATGAATTTCATCTGAAAGTGTTTTGACTCCCTCCTGGAGGTGATGCAAAGACATGGGGGAGTTTCAGGCAGGGACTTGAGATGCTATAGTTTGAGGACAGACTTCAAAGGCGGAGGCGTTTAAAGGGGACTTTGGGCCGGGATCACCCCTTCCATTTGCATTGCATAGTCCTTGTGTGCCCTAAATGACACGGACACGGAGATACAGGAGGAGATGTAGTTTTTCACTGCGGAGGAAAAAGACAAAAGTGGGATTCTGATATTCGTGATAGAAGTTGCAGGGAGAAAAAACAAAAAGCTATCACCAAAAGTAAGTCCTCTGGAAGTTAGGCTAGTGTCATCCATCATCTTGTCATTACCCCCGCCCCTATCCCTCCCCCACTGCTCCAAATTTTCCCTTCCCTTTTTCCTTCCCTCTGTACTTTATTTCCCATTACCCACCCTCCAAATCCAAAGGCTGGAGGATATACTATTTCAGTTCAATGGTTGTTAAATCAGGGTTACATTCAGCTGTGAGTAACAGACACCAAAGAGGCGTGGCTTTAGAAAGCCTGAAATACCTTCTCTATTCACTGAGCTTAGAGGAAGGCAGCTCAGGGCTTGTTGGGAGGTTGCACTCTACAGTGTTCTCTGTGATAAAGCTGCTTGGTTCCTGCATCTCCAGGTTATGACACTCATCCTCATGGTTCCCCCATCTCCAGGTTATGACACTCATCCTCATGGTTCCTCCAACCCCAGGTTATGACACTCATCCTCATGGTTCCCCCATCTCCAGGTTATGACACTCATACTCATGGTTCCTCCAACCCCAGGTTATGACACTCACCCTCATGGTTGACTATATTGGTAAAAGCATGATTGTAATGATAAAGGTTAAATTTGAACCTGAATAGAAATTTGAAGTTCTACCAAAGGTTATGAAGAAATATGAAGTTCTACCCAGGTTATGACACTCATCCTCATGGTTCCTCCATCTCCAGGTTATGACACTCATCCTCATGGTCCAGAAGGGAGCCTTAACCATCACATTCAGGATTCGAGTAGCAAGGTGAAGGGGACATGATATCTCCACGTCAGTCGTCTTCTAGGGAAATTTCCTGGGGGCTTGAGAGAGAACTTTGCTTATGTGCCATTGGCGATATAAGCCTCAACAGAGACTAGGAAAAGGAATGTTTATTCTGAGTAAGTGAGGTGCAGAAATGCAGTGCCAGCCAAGATGAATGGGTGCTCAGGGACGGAAACCAGATAGTGAGTTGGACCAGTAGGAGTCTGCATCACTACTGTTTTCGAGATGTTAAGTCAAACTGAATAACCAATTTAGAAACTTATTTCATGAAAATCTATCATCTTAGATGATGTGTGTGTGTATAACAAGAATATAAGTTAAACATAAAAAGAGTGTGATGGTGGAAATACTTCTAGAGGACGTGAAGAAATTCACAATATCTTTTTGTCACTTGGGCATCTGCAGATAAGTAGAGAAACTTACTATTTGGTATCACCATTTTCTTCCATTTGGTTTTCCAATTTTTGAAAAAGAATTTCAGCTAGATTTCAGGAAGGCTAGAATCAGCCACTGGAGGTAATTTTATGATATTAACTACTGCAGCCAAATAGATCAATATTGTGAATATTATCTTACCTTCTCATATATCTTCAGGACATTGTCCTTCCTACTATGTGTGTAACTTAGTTAATACATAAAATATTGAAATAAACCTCCATATAAATGTTCGCATTATTCTAATAATAATGGAGTTTGTCTTGAGAGACAAATAGTGACAACATAAATGATAAATCTGTCTTATTTCCTCTTATTTATATATTCTTACTCAACATAGTAGGAATGTTCAGACATGTATTTTGAACTATAAGTAATAAGATATTGCTTATACTACAGTACAGTATATGACATTGCAAACTTTACAAATGCATATTTGGCCCAATATTTGAATAGTGTCCTTAATTTCCTCTGTGTAAAAGGAACTTAGTGAAGAAGCAGGATTCTATTGATGAAATATAATTTTCTTATCCAATATTTGTGTCTTTGATTGTGACGGTCTTTGAAGTGAAAAGCAAAGTATAATGTTCACCGAATGAAAACATGATTTCACAAAGTTTCTCTGTAAAATATTTTTATAATGAAATATTCTGACTTGAAAATTTGGCATTTTAACACTACTCATGCAGCACGTACTCAGAGTTAATCGATGTATTTCTCATTTCTCTTTCATTCAACAAATGCTGGGATCCCTGGGTGGCGCTGCGGTTTGGCGCCTGCCTTTGGCCCAGGGCACGATCCTGGAGACCCGGGATCGAATCCCACGTCGGGCTCCCGGTGCATGGAGCCTGCTTCTCTCTCTGCCTGTGTGTCTGCCTCTCTCTCTCTCTGTCTGTGACTTAAATAAATAAATAATAAATAAAATATTAAAAAAAAAAAAACAAAAAAAAAAAAACAAATGCTTACTTACTGGCTACATTACGAGAAGGACTTCACAGGAAATGGAAAACGCATGCTGTGAGAACCAAACACAAAAAAACCATAAAACCTCCTCCCCCCCACCTCATACACAAAAACAAAGAACCTGGCACAAAGGGAAAATTAAATAATACCTCTATAAATAATTAGAATGCTGGTCTGCAATAGTAAAACAGAACTAGATAATGCTCTGGTGGTTTTGAGGAGCGAGCAGTCCCATTGAACTATGGTATCTGGAGAGCCATGGGAAGGGTTTGAGATGTCACCCCCCATCGAGCTGACAGGTCAGGCTGCCACAGTTTTGGAGCTGCTGACAATATAAGGGACTTGGGAGCACATAAAAAGAAAAAAAAAAAGACCTTATTACTCATGTCACAGCACGTGGCATGAGTTCTTCTTGTCTCTCACACCCCTTGGGGTGACATGAAGCAGCCCGGGTGTATGTTGTACTCACACCCTGGGGCACGGCTACGGACCCTAAATGTCGGAAATCTCCATGTCCTGTTGGGTCTGAAGAGCCGACCTCTTCAATTGTGTCCTAAAGGAAGACATTATAATCCAGGCAGAAAACAAATCTGCTTTCTGCCGCAAAGGGAGGTTCTAAACTTCCTTCCAAGGCTGTTTGCTATACATGTATCCACGGAAAATTGGCATCAGACAACGCTAGCAGTGCCACTCATTCAGAAGATGTGAAGAAACGCAAGAGACCCGAAGAGAATTGTTCTCCAAGTCAGAGAGGTCTTGGTGGAGAAACATCCATCCGTCCAGGCCTCAGATGATAGATTTGAGTAAATGAAATTTGGAGAGTAAGGCTCTAGGGCTAAGAAAGGGGAATGAGCCGGATGAGGGAGCAATGCCTGTATGTACACACACGTTTCCATAACTGACTGCTTGAAACTTAACATCTTTCGCACTTATGATAGTAATATTTTTAAGATATTTTATCTATTTATTTATTTATTTATTTATTTATTTATTTGAGAGAGAGAGAAAGAGATGGAGAGTGAGAGAGAGCACAAGCAGAGGGAGGACAGAGGGAGATACAGACGCCCTGCTGGGCAGGGAGCCCGATGCAGGACTCGATCCTAGGGCCCTGAGATCATAACCCAAGCCGAAGGCAGATGCTTCACTGACTGAGCCACCCAGGTGCCCCACAATATTAATATTCCCAACAGAGAAACATAATATGTGGAAGTTATTGCTTTTGATTTATAGGTTTATGTTACTTACATATTATATTTTAGAGAGAGCGATATTTTGAGATAATTTTATATATATTTAAGCATTTATATGCATTTTAGCAAATGCAATTTATTATATCAAACCTTTGGGGCTATGACAATATTCTAGAATGGTCAGACTGAGATTAAAAATACTGATTTGGGAATCAACCGAGTGATAAAACTTGAAAGAAATTTCAGTGAAACCTCTACAATCTATGTGTTTGTTTGTTTTAAGATTTTATTTATTTGAGAGAGAGAGCATGAGTGGTGGGGAGAGGGGCAGAGAGATGGGGAGAAGCAGCCTCCCAGGTGGGCAGGGAGCACCATGTGCGGCTCCATCTCTGGACCCTGCGATCATGACCTGAGCCCAAAGCAGGCACTTCACCTGCTGAGCCACCCAGGCTCCCCCAATCTATGTGGTTTCTGAGTATTTGCATTTTGACCATAAGCAAGAGCTCCGATTGACACAGATCAAGAAGAGTAAAATTGCTAGACAGGTAAATTACCAATTGAGAGAGAGAAAAACAAACAAGCTTATGAAGAGAGTAGTGAAAATAGAGACGGAAGGACAGAAGGTGGAACAATACTCAGAGGTCAATGTCATTAAGAATTTAATAAGAACTAGACATAGAACGAGAGAATGATACCAATATTCTTGATCATTGAATCCAAAAATGACGGGAACCGCAGCGCTAGCATCAGACATATGCCGGAGAGTGCACCTTGCCAGCTGTGGGAGTTATGCCTGTAAGCACCAACCCACAGATAATTTCACGATTTTGGAACATCCTGGAGATAATAGAAACACACACACACGGAAGTAAAGATAGATAAGTATTAAGTGATTATTTACTAAACTTAAAAAAATGTCTCTTATTCAGTACTTGTAACTTTCACCTTAATAAGTACCCCAGAATTCAAACGTGATATGAATTCCCTTTATTTAAATCTTCCTGATAGTATGATGGCTTTAAATAATTCATCATGGAAAAGTTAAGTTGCGTTATTTTCAAGCTTATACAAGGAACAGCTTTCTCATCTGATGAATATACAGATTTGACGGTCGGGAAGCCCCCCTTGCGTGTATTGAGCATCGTGTTCCATTGACATGTACTTACTTCTCCACACACGATGTCTTTGTACATCTCACAAAGAAAATGATTCCAAAAAATATGGGCTTTCCCTATACTTCATCTTCTTTGACATTTTCTGTTTAATCGAGGCTTGATCAATGCAAAGTCAGATAAATCCCTACCAAGTAACATATCACGCTGGCGATTAGAACTTGGTGGCAATTATGACTCTAGGTTTTTTGGATAATGTGAAATATCTCCTGTCACCCCTCATGTATGGAAACTAAAATGATAAATTCACAAAAAAAAAATCAACAGAGTATTCTTTTACAAAGACATTTTCAAAATAAGAAAAAGGACAAAGAACTTCGTTTTTTAAAAAAAAAATTAAACAGAAGGCATTTTCTAGATCTTTTAGAGCTCAAAGTTTATGAGTTAAGAACCACTTGGTTATTAAAAAAAGATCAGTGAAAGGCACACATTACAGGATTTAAGATTTAGGATAAGTGTGAAAATCCATTTCTCTGAGGATATCGTTTCTTGGAGCTCTATGAAGGAATGCGTGCGTTGAGGATGTATAAATGGCTGTTTGATCTCTGGTGATGTGAGTAACTCCCTATAAGTTAGAAAAGTAATTTATGAATAATAGTTGTTAAATCGTAAATTCAAATAATCAGATTGCTGCACATGCTCAGGTACTTCAATGAGAATCTTTATTAGTAAATGAAAAATATGAAGCTCAGAGAAAAACATTACTGAGAAAAATGTGATAATGTTCTACAAGATGAACATCTGAGGCCATGTCCCTTGATTCATAGTGCGCTGTTACTGACTCCACTCTGGAAGCAATGCTGGTTCACTTAAATTAAGTATCTAAGCAGAGGAGTGAGGTCTACATTATTCATTATTGCACGCAGTGCATTCTTTGGAAATTCCTCCTTTTTTTTTTTTTCTTTTTTCTTTTTTTTTGGAATGAGGGTAATGCTTTGTATCAGAGACAGTTCTTGTTTTCCAAATAACAGATATCAACTTTGACTCTGGAAGGCAGCAAATAAATCCATTGGAAAAACATTGGGCAGCCATGAAATCTGATGAGGGCTGGAGAAAAGGTTTGAGACACAGGAACCAGAAGAAGTTAGATCTTTTTTTTTTTTTTTTTTTTTTTTTTTAAGAAGTTAGATCCTAAGAAACGATGCCACATAGTCCCCACTCAAACAGTGTAGCTAGAATGACCCTCTAGTCATTCAGTTGCCACTGCCCCCCCCACAAGGCTGCAGGGCTCGTATGCACCCCATGGGGACCTTGAGAGCCTCCCACCGCTGGGAAAAAGTTCTCATTTCTCCCTTCATCATCCGTTTCAGCCTGTTGTGATGTGCATATGGAATCAAGGTGCTTATGACACTGGTATAAATTCTAACTAAAAGGTTGTAAAGAAGAAAGTGTCAGATTCCTAAGGGTTCAGAGGTGACAGGGTCTGTTTATCAGAGTTCATGTATCGGCCTGTTCCAGGAAAGCAGGGAAGGTATTTGAGTGCTGCTTGATCGGAGAATGGCAGGTGTCCGCAACGTATTTCTACTGTGCTCGTCTCAGTGCTTTATTACACTTTGTGTTTCAGTTCTTTCTAACCTTATGCAGGGATAGATTTCTGGAAGCAGGGCAGATTTTTATATTTGGAGTTCTCTCTCCTCATAGTAGATGAAGTTACTTACAAAAGCACAGTAGTAATGTTTGCGTGTGTTCTTTCATTCCACAGAGCCTTATTCATCACTTTATAATGATCATAATAGAGGTTCTAAACATATGTATGCAGATTCCACTGCATTTATATATTTTTTGGAATGCCAGACAAGATCAAGGATTATAAAGAACATGCTCATTCTACATATCTGTGATGCGTTACAAAACCAGTTTCTTCACCTTCACTCATGAATTATGCTTTGTTAAACAACTTCGCATAAAGGGCAAAGATGTTAATTTCATTTAAAAATCACACCAAATGGTGTGAAAGTATTACGATAGCACCTTCTATATATTCATCCACTTGACTTCTGAGAAGAAAGACTGAAGTTTTGTTTTTGAAATCTGTGACTTGAAAATTAAGTCTTTTGATACATAAATGTATATATATGTATATAAAATTACCCAGATAATTTATTAGACTCAAAAGAATATTAAAATCAATTATTCAGGCCACAAACTTCGGTAAATGAGAAAGTTGAGACTTAAAGAAATTAGATGATTCATATGTTTGTACTGTAAGTACATTGTTGGAAAAAAGAAAAAAAGGAAAGAAACCTGATTTTTTCTGACTTTCTTTCCAGTGCTCTCATCATTGTGGAGCTAGAATGGTATCTTTGAAGAAATATGTTAAATTGACTTCTTTCCCTTAGTCAAATGCATTTCAGTTTCCTCATGATTTGATAGTTCATTTCTTTTTTAGGGCTAAATAATATTCCATTTTCTGGATGAACCACAATTTATTTATTCATTCACCTGCTGAATGATATCTTGGTTGCTTCCAATTTTTGGCAATTATGAACAAAGTTGCCATAAATATTTGCTTGCAGGCTTTTGTGCGGACATAAGTTTTCAACTTTTTTGGGTAAATATCAAAAAGCACAAATGCTGGTTATATAGTAAGCCTATGTTTAGTTTTGTAAGAAACCGTCAAATTGACTTCCGAAGTGTTGCCAATTGCATTCCCACCACTCACGGATGAGAGTTCATGTTGCTCTCCATCCTAATAAATATTTGATATTGTCACTGTTCCATATTTTTACCATTCTAATAAGTATGTAATAGTCTCTTACTGTTTTTTTATTTTCTTTTTTCTTTTTATTTTATTATTTTCTTTTAGTCTCTTATTGTTTTAATTTGCATTTGCTGATGGCATATGATGTAGAGTATCTTTTCATATTATAATTTGCTCTATATCTTCTATGGTGAGATGTCTGTTAAGGTTTTTGGCCCATTCAAAAAAGTAAAAATAAATTCCAAAAAATTAAAAAGTATGTTAGAGTTTTTGAGTCATTTCAACTTCAATCAGTGAAAAATATATCTTTGCTTCCATAAAATATTGCAAACTTCAGGTTATAGTTACCAGATAATTAAAATAAAATCCTGGTCCTAACCCAATACAATTCTTGCATAACTAGAAAATAAGCATTACCATTAACCCTAATTTATGGGGAGAGACATTGATAGAAAAAAGCAGCATATTTTCAGTCTCATGTGAGATTTTTTTTAATACCTACTTGATACAAATATTTTCTTCTCAATTGTGTGAAAGAATTGTGCTATGGCTACTAATTTATATTCAGTTTTTTAAATCCTTATATTGTCATGTCATCTACCTTATAATTCATTCAGATCTGTATTTTGGTTTGTGGTGGTGTGCGGGGATGAGTTTTATGAAATGAGAAAGTGATTCATCTAATAGTTTTACTAGATAGAGCAGTCATAATCTTAAATCCATTTTTTTTCTAAATACATATTAAAACACACATATAAAACCAAGCAAAACTTGCTTCCTGTTTTTATAAGCTAATAATTTCAAGGTCAACCTTTTTTTGTTTTCTCTTCTCCTGTCTCTTCTTTTCCAGAAATATTTCTTTTTTTTTTTTTTTAAGGATTTTATTTATTTATTCATAAGAGGCACAGAGAGAGAGAGGCAGAGACACAGGCAGAGGGAGAGGTAGGCTCCCTGCAGGGAACCCGATGCGGGACTGGATCCCGGAACCTGAGATCACACCTTGAGCCAAAAGCAGATGCTCAGCACTGAGCCACCCAGGCGTCCCCGAGGAATGTTTCTTAAGTTTTGCTTTATTGACCAATTGTACTAAAATCTAAGACCAAGTCCTCAATATTTATTATTTGAAAATCAAAGCGTTGCCTCCTGTTCTCTTTGCCACCATTCTTTTGTTCCTGTTACCTTTTTTTATATAGCTGCTAGAATTATATGGAATGTCATTCCATGCTTAAAATCCGTTTTGCCTATATATTAAGACCACACCCTGGAATATTATCTGCAGGCCGCTCAGAATCTCTACAAGCTGTAATTCAGCCAGTTGATCCCCTTTCACTCATATTCAGTTGCGCCAATCTGGTCTCCATGTATGGAGTTACTTTAAATCACATTCATTTTTTTTTCAGGCATCTTCTTTTCTGCCGTGTTTTGCTTTCTTCTACTCTACTTACTAAGCAATCCAAGTACCTACTTCATTGATCCATGACAGTTTTTCCACCCTAAAATATTTTGAGCATTTTTTGAAATGCAATGAGTCACATGTAGTGTGTAATCCATGTATAGTGTGTGTTGTGAATTTCTACCACATTGAACAAAAGTAAAATAGGCACAAAAGCAAACCAAATTCATACTTAGTCTGGAGTACCTAATCACATATTGTTAAGATATCATATTAGACATGTGCAGATACTCATGGTCAGTTTCTGAGCATTTCTGCACTCCCTGGGGTTGCATTTCTGTTGTTTCAAAGTATTTTATACATACACACATCTATAAAAATACAAATACGCATATACACATATATATGCACAAATATCCAAATGCATAACTTGTTTTAAAATACAAAAAAAATAAAAAATAAAAATAAAATACAAATATATGTATATAAGCATATATATTATTTGTGTGTGCGTGTATATATATATGTATATATATATTTGTTTTTAAATATTGGGAATGGTACAGAGAGAGAAGTCCTTGTAAGAATGTCACAGCATGCAGGCTTATGGATGACCATGTATATGCATATTTGTCTGTATTTCCAAAATAATTTGTGTATATTCTTTACCTATCAGCATCATACTACACCATAGTATAATTTGCATTCACAGCAAATATGTCAAGCTACCATGTTTTGTAATCTATATCATCTTCTCTCTTTCCATTAGGCAGAAAATGGTTGTCCGTGTTCACTTACTGTGAAGATTTGGAATCAGACAACTACAGCTTTGATTCTCCAAGTGTTTCAGGATGTAAATGTAGCCTGACCTTTCCCTGATGGGCAGTTAAATCATGGACACGCTAAACAATTTACTTTGGACTGTCCTTTCAAAAGATGCTCTGGCTTCTCTCTTGAATGCGCACTAAGCATTTATAACTGACAAGGAAAGAAAGGAGACTGTGAACTGGAAAGCTATCTTACAATGAAAATTACGAGCACATCTTGCATCTGTCCAGTCCTCGTGTGTCTCTGTTTTGTGCAGAGGTGTTATGGAACTGCTCACCACAGCTCCATCAAGGTGACCAGAAACCAGACCAAACACATCGAAGGTGAAACCGAAGTCCACCATCGTCCCAAAAGGGGATGGGTTTGGAATCAGTTCTTTGTTTTAGAAGAACATATGGGACCAGATCCTCAGTACGTTGGAAAAGTAAGTTTTTGTTTTTTGTTTTTTCCTATTCTAAGAAATTATGGAGTAAGATGAGAATGGAGTTGGCTTGGTTTTGAAAAGACATGGAAAGTAGAGTGGAAATGCTATAAGATACTATTACTTATAATAAATGGTTTAAAACAATGACTGCAAAGTAATGTACTTTACCAGTCACGTCACCTCTCCCTAAACATTAGTCCATCCATGCTGGGCTGAATGTTCTTCACCAGTATATTACTCTTTACATTCTTTTGTATAAAATGGAAATATTTAATTAAACCACAATTGAGTACTTTACTTTATAACCACGAAGGTATTTTGGAATTCACAAAGTCATTTATTGGTGCAACAATATTCACATTTTTTAAATCGATTGCTAATGCACGTGAAGCAGAAAGAGCACACTGTTTTTTATGACATCTAATTTATTTTTTGCAAACTGATACAGAAATTGTATTTGAATTTCAGTCATCTTTTAAAAGCACATGGATATTATTTTTCAATTCCCCAAATTAATTTCCATTAAAAGTGCTGATATATTTTAAATACGCATTCAGCGTACACAGGATGTACCGGTTTTGTTAATGTTCTGAAAGAATGAAGTTGATAAAATAATCAGTAACTTCAGACCAGCCTCCCTTTCTCTCGAAAATACAAGACAGTTTAATGGCTTATCAAGCCCTTTAGGATATTGTGTGCTCAGTAAGAGTGGCCAGCTTAGCCATGTATCATGTAGGCTCCAGGGTAGAGAGTAGAGTGGGAGGTGGAGAGACCTGATGAATTACCAGCCGTTGGAAGCAGCCACTTTGGTTTGTTCAGTACCTCTGGGAGAAACAGTAAGCACAGCAGGAGAATCTCCATGACTGCAGGCTCAGTGAATTCCATCTCCCTGCTTGACTATTTATTTTCACTTTAGCACTGTTAGGAGAAAAAAAAAAAAAAAAAAGAAGAAGTACTCCGTCCAAGCCACGGTGCTTCCCTAATGTGTAGGCAGTACAGGATCACAAGCCATCTGCTTTAGCCCTCATCCAACAGGGACTGGGTTGCAGCTGTATTTTCCAGAGCCAGCAGGAGCTGCAGAGTCAGAATGTGGTACATAAAAAGAGATCTGAGTCAATTTTCTCATTTTCTTATATGCATGTTAAAATGAGACAAAACAACTCATCTTCATCATTTCCTTTTTGTTTTTTTTTTTCCTACAAAGTAGCCCAGAAAGCAAATGGAGACAAACGTGCTAAAATAAAAAATATATACTGAATCACTTAAAAATTATATTTGTTACGAATGTCAAAGTACTTTTCTGTCGTCATTTCTCTTCCTTGAAAAGGAGAAACATAAGAAAAAGAAAATCCCCCCTTGAAGTGCATACTAAGAGAAAAACATATTTAATGATTATAAATATTCTGTTATGTATATTTCTTGTCCTTTCGATCTAACTGAAAAACAAAACAAAGCCCCCCAAAATTTGCTGGAAAGGGACAGATCAGAGAACCTTTGATTTCATCTGGCGTCACCTCGTGTAGTGGAGGATGAAGCCATAATAGGTCAATTTCAAACATTCCTTCTGGGTTGGGTGCCAGTGAACACATGGGGAGAGCTTGTTACCCGTCGGGCGGTGGTGGAGGTCTGTGAAGCCGGTCACGTTTGTGGAGGTTCTGTGGAAATTTGTACCTGTTCTGGTCTTTACAGTATCAGTGAACAAATACGAAGGGTCACACCCAAGGATGTGGTTCTCTTATGGCCTATCTGACCTGATCCCCTCACTTAGTCTTTCTTCTCTAATCTTCCTGAATGAGAAATTCTAACTGAATTGTATTTTCTACAACTCATTTTTTAAAGACTACAAAGCTCAATCCATATGTGCTTAAAATAATTTTCTTTGTCTCATTATTTTAATTTGTTCAAGAAGCAGATTTGTATTTCACATTTATAAACACATTAATAAGGAAACAGCTACGTATTTCTACTTACAAATAAAAAAATAGAATCATCACGATTACCACGAGCATGAAAACTTCTCCAAAGAACTGAAAATTATCACCTTAGACCTTCTCTGCCACAGAAATGACAGCAGTTTTGTCAGTAGAAATAATTAGTAGTCACGCAATGCAGTTTTTGTATTAAAATAGTATTTATAAATGTGTTATGTAGCTTCACTTTAAATTATCCTTGAGCTCTTGTTTATAGCTTTGTGTATTTGGAGTTATATTTCACATTATAGAACAACTTTAATTGGGCTTTTGATTAGGGCTCAAGTCCCTGTTTTGATGCATACCAATTTTTCATAAATCTCTTATATTTTTTTTAGTGTTTTTGTAGTCAATGGTTAGATTTTTATGGAGGCATTTATTTTGCTGCCAGCAGTCAATGTATATAGTTCACTACTAAGACATTTATATGTGGCTAAGACCATGATCATAGAGCTATTTTTAATGGTAAATAGTACAACTGTACATATACATGCATTATATATATAATATACCATTGTGCATACATATAATTACACATATATGCATATGTGTGTATGTAACTGATAATTCATATTTTTTCTGATGGTAATGGCCATGGGATATCAAATACCAAAACTAGCATGAATATATCTCATGTATCTGATCTCATGGAATTATTAAAGACCTTTTTATATATTTCATTGACTTAAATAATTTTTTAAAGATTTATTTATTTATTCATGAGACAGAGAGAATGAGAGGCAGAGAGACCCAGGCCGAGGGAGAAGCAGGCTCCATGCAGGGAGCCCGATGCGGGACTCGATCCCGGGACCCCGGGATCATACCCTGGGCCAAAGGCAGGTGCTAAACCGCTGAGCCACCCAGGATCCCAATCCCATTTATTTTATACATCCCCTCACCTACCCCTCTTCTGGCAACTACCAGTTTGTTTTCTGCATTTAAGAGTCACTTCATTCGTTGATCTCTTTTTTTCTTCGTAAACTTGTTTTGCTTTTTAAATTCCACATATGAGTGAAATCACATAGTATCCATTTTTCTCTGTTTTACTTATTTCACTTAGCATTACACCTTCTAGGTTCACCCCTGTTATTGCACATGGCAATGTCTCATTCCTTTTTATTACTAATACTCCTTCATATATATACTGTATCCTCTTTATCCATTTATCCATCAATGGACACTTAAATTGCTTCCATATCCATGCTATTGTCAATAATGCTGAATCAACATAGGGGTGTGTATATCTCTTTGAATTAATGTTTTTTTTTTCTTTGGGTAAATAACCCAGTAGTGTAATTACTGTATCATATGGTGATTCTATTATTATTTTTTTAAGGAAACGCCATAATCTTTCCACAGTGACTGCACCAATTTACATTCCCACCAGCAGTTCAGGAGGGTTTCTTTTTCTTCAAATCCTTGCCAACAGTTGCTATTACTTTTCTTTTTGATCCCAGCCACTCTGACAGAGGTAAGGCGATATTTCATTTCACCCGTCAGAATGACTAGAATCAGAAAGACAAGAAAAGTCCTACCATTCTTTTACTAAACCATATATATATTTTAAAGATTTTATTTATTGGAGAAAAAGAGAGGATGGGTTGAGGGAGTGGGTACGGACAGAGAGAGAGAGGGAGAAGCAGATTCCCTGCCAAGCAGAGCCTGACGCGGGCTCCATCCCAGAATCCCCAGATCATGACCTGAACCGAAGGCAGATGCTCACCCGACTAAGCCACCCAGGCGCCCCTTGACTAGACCATATTTGTATTTGACTTAGAATCTTCTGAAATTTGAGGTTCTTGGTGGTCAGAATTAGTGGCAGTAGATAGAAATGCATTCTTCAGGCCTTAACATCTGTAGTTTATCACATATATTAGAAAATACTACTTATTAAATAAAAAATTGGTCTGAAAGTGGAAATGCTTATGTTAGAGACCAGCAATTAGAACTCAGAATGCATTTGAATTTCTTTGTTTTAGCCATTTTCTATTGGCTCTTTTATGCCTTTGTCTCATAATTCCCAGTAGATTATATCCTAGCTGTGTAGGTTGTAATTGCAGAGTGTATTGACTCTAACTAGTTTATGTTAGAAATATTTAAACATATGTAATTACTAGAATGTATCTAAAAATATACATTGCAAATAGTGTCTTTTAACGCACAACAGCTGGCAATAGGCTTCATAGATTTCAAGTGGTAACTGCTTATGATTAGCTATATGTTATGCTTCACAAATACATGTTATTTTCATTTGAATAACATAGATGATTACTTCTTTAACTAGTGAAGCATTCTTATATAAAAAATAAAGGAAATTCTGTTTTACCAGGAGATCTGTAAGTGGATATTTTTTACATTGTGTGATTTGATAATTAAGGGGAATGGAATAAAAGTCATAAACAAGAGGTAAGAAACTAAAAAGTGTGTTTCCACTTAGCAGTGATCTTGGGGTCCTGGGATTGAGCCCCATGTTGGGCTACTTGCTCAGCGGGGAGCCTGCTTCTCTCTCTCCCCACTGCCCTTGCTCTCTATATATATCACCTTCTCTCTGTCTCTCTATCAAATAAGTAAAAGTAAAAATAAAAATGAATTCAAAAATAAAGTATATCAATTAAAAATAAATGGAACACAGTCATATTTCAGAAAGAAGTTCATTGAACCCAAAATCAGATTCACATTAGAACTGCCATGGATGGTTGGCCATTTTTACTTGGGTCCTGTTTTCAATTAAAATGATAAAATCTGTTTATAATTGTATTGATATAAAGACTACTATAATGCAGCCTGAATAATGTTTATTTCATATTTTATTCTGATTTGGAAGTGCATTAAAACATTTTCTGGGGATCCCTGGGTGGCACAGCGGCTTGGCGCCTGCCTTTGGCCCAGGGCGTGATCCTGGAGACCCAGGATGGAGTCCCACGTCGGGCTCCCAGTGCATGGAGCCTGCTTCTCCCTCTGCCTATGTCTCTGCCTCTCTCTCTCTCTCTCTCTGTGTGACTATCATAAATAAATTAAAAAAAAAATTTTCTGGACCCCTTAAGTATCATGAACCCTACTGATTTTTCCAACTGTAACTAAAAGACAATTTAGCCCTAGAAAAAATTATTTCTGGACATTACCAAAGCTTCCAGGGATGAAAGTCACTGCTGGGTTAGTGCCACCGAGACACACACACACACACACACACACAGGTGGATATGTGTAGATAGTAATATAAAGTTCACAGTGTAATAAATATAAATGTCATGGCGGCCATGGCATATGTATCATGACCTTTAAAAAATTGTCAGTGTAAAAAAAAAAAATTGTCAGTGTAGCATTAAGAAATGCATGAACTAGGGGGGATCCCTGGGTGGATCAGCAGTTTAGTTCCTGCCTTCAGCCCAGGGCCTGATCCTGGAGACCCGGGATCAAGTCCCACATCAGGCTTCCTGTGTGAAGCCTGCTTCTCCCTCTGCCTGTGTCTCTGTATCTCTCATGAATAAATAAATAAAATCTTAAGAAAAAGAAATCCATGAATTAACTTAAACATTTTAAAGTTACATTTAAATAATATCACATATTCTCTAAAAATGTAATTACCTTAATCAAATTTGATTTTTTAAAAAAAGGAGATTCTAAATTTCTACAATTAAATAAAATATATGCCAAATCAAAATCCTCTTTTCTGCATCCAATGTCTTGTAGGACTGGATCAAAATAGTTAAATTTCCATGACGATTATTAGAAAAGTTCCATATGCGTATAGAACTATATGTCATGATTAATTTCACACGACATCATGTCATCACAATGCCACCTCTATAAAGTTCAAATGTCATGTTTTGGTACACGAAGTTTTCTATTTCAAGGAAGTCATGATAAAAATGTTCATAAAATTATCATTTTGACAATATTAGATGACAATTGGGACCTTTCCTTGCTGCACACTTAATTGTTAATTCAGAGTTGATAATGACATTAAAGATATCGTATATTCTTTTCTGAAAAGCTTGGCCCTTCCTTATCCTTTCTACATGATTTATTCTCTCTTTAACCTCAAAATCATTTATTTAATTTGAAACTATAGCACTTCGTATCAAAAGAGATGTGAATGTTCTCTTTTAAAGAAAGAAAAAATATATAGAATAGTGGCAGTAATAGTGATGATGAGAGGAGAATTTCATGCACTGTATAGAAACTGATCCTCATTAGGGAATCAGATATCTTACAGTTCTTTCGTTGGCACTGCCATAACTAATCCCCTGAATAAGAAGAGGTCACTTAACTGCTTTGAGCAGAGAGTAGAACTCTGAGGAATGAACAGTCAGGCTGATATCTAAAAATGAATAGGATCTAATCATAATCAGTCCAAATTGGTGGTGTGCTCACGACTACTGGGAATGGAGGCGTGTCCATTGTGAAGGAATGATGCAGGTAGAGATTCTGGCAAGAAAAGGACTCTTTGGATTTGAGGTTCAAAGAAAGACCCGGGTGCCTATAATTCATATTTAGAGAGATAGGAAGACAATTGTTGACTTTTCAGAAGAAAATTACATGGCATCATTTTATTTATTATCAGGCAACCACTTTGTTCTATGAACACCTGAAATGCAGGGAAGAAGTTTAGGAAAATCCAAAGCAGTTGAATTTCGGTAAAGGAGTTAATATAGAAACAGAGAGTAATAGAGTGTAGTTTGGGGACTTTTCCCGTAATGATTCCAGAGATGATGTATTCATGGACTGTATCATGGGCTGTGGACTCAGGAGAAGACTGAGACATGGATATGAGTAACAGTGGTGGAAATCACATTGAAGAGGTAGCCTTGATTCTTCTCCTATATCATCGTTCAACCTTGGCAAACCCAAACTTTCAAATGGAGTTGTAGTGTGCACATTCCTAAGGCAGGTAAAGGGAATGATTGCAGGGATCCTAGTCACTTCAAAAGTTAGTGCTTCCACATGAGTTCAGTGGTTTTAAAAAATGATAGTACGTCATACACTGTGCTAGATGTGGAGGTTACACCTAATGAAATACAGTCCCAGTAACTAATGAAATTAATGAAGAGGAAGCAAATTCAAGAACAGGTGATTGCATCCTCTTGCTTAACGGCATAGTAACAGTGCTAAGCACAGGGGATGGTGGTACCAGAAGAGATGTGACATATTTGACATTGATTCTCAGGAGAGAAAGGGCTTGAACTAATATTTTGCTATTAATAGAAATTGAGCATCCTGGTTCAGAGCTACAGTGGAGTTTTGGGAACAACTTATCAAAAGTAGGGAAGTAACATTCGGAAATGGATAAGAACTATAGTGGGGGCACTGACTGCAGTTTGAGTAACAGGGAGTGAGGCTAAAGCTAGAGAGGATGATGGGTCACAAAGCCCTGACCTGGCAGGAGTTGCAAAGGAGGCTTTCCAGAAGTGTATGGGAACGAATGAATTGAAGGATTTTTCAAGTGGGAAGTGATATGAGATATTTAGAACAGGTTAGGAGGCAGAGAAGATACTTTACCAATGGACGAATCTAAACTTTAATTTGGTAACCACAGAATTTCAGAAGAAGAAATAAACCAAACATTTATTTTTATTTTTATTTTTTTAAAGATTTTATTTATTTATTCATGAAAGACCCAGAGGAGAGAGAGAAGCAGACACACAAGCAGAGGGAGAGCAAACATTTTTTTTAATTTATGTATTCATTTATTTATTCATTTATTTATTTATTTTAGGACGTAGAATTGACAGACATTGTCTTGGCTAAGAGTGAGAAACAGGATGTAAAACCTTTTGAAGATAGTTGGCAAGCGTCTTGCATCCAGGGGCTACCGAGTGAAGGAGGAGGGATCATGTCTGATAGTGAGGGTGCTGGTGTGAGGTTTGAACTGGCCGTGTCCAGGGTGCTTTGTGGGCACACTGGTGGGCAGGTGCAGAGATGTGCCTTCGGGGGATGTGAGCCGCGTGTAGAAATGGGATTAGGTGGTGATTAAAGCCATGCATGGAAATTTAGGAATAATTATCTGGACTGTGGGCATGGAATTCCCGGGAACATGAAATTTTAAAAGGAAAGAAAAAACTGGGTCTCTTTAAAGAGTTTGGCAATGATATTCTACCGAGAAAGGAGAAACAGCAGAGCGGAAGTGGAATCCTAGTAGGTAAGGAAGGAGAAAGTCTCAAGGAGGAGGAAGTGGCCAATGAGCTCTGATGCTTGAGTGAGGATAAAATACCCCTGTGTTGTGTACTTAGAGGTATGTTCAAGGGTAGGTGTCCTGTGAAATGTTCTTACCACCACCACTGCCACCACCACCACTACGAACGAGGCTGGGAGCAAACTTTTCCAGGTGACACATCTATGGCATAGATTGCAGTGCTGGGCTCACAGCTGTATACACAGCCCCAGACTCATCAGGTTGTAGGCTTTAAATATGGACATTGTTTTGTATGTCAGCTACACCTCAAGGAAGTGATTAAAATAACAACAACAAGAGGTAACCATAGGGGTGCCTGGGTGGCTCAGTCGGTTAAGCATCTGACTCTTGATTTCCACCGGGTTCAGATCATGATCTTAGGGTTATGACCTCAGGGTCTCGGATGAGCCCCAAATCGAGCCCTGTGCTCAGCGGTTGAGTGTGCTCCAGGATTGTCTCCCCCTCTACCCTACCCCTGCTTGCTCTCTCTCAAATGCATAAATAAATCTTAAAAAAAAAAGATAACCAGGGATCCCTGGGTGGCGCAGCGGTTTAGCGCCTGCCTTTGGCCCAGGGCGTGATACTGGAGACCCGGGATCGAATCCCACGTCAGGCTCCCGGTGCATGGAGCCTGCTTCTCCCTCTGCCTGTGTCTCTGCCCCTCTCTCTCTCTCTCTCTGTGACTATCATAAATAAAAAAAAATAACCATAAAATATGTTTTAAATTGAGAAAAAAAATGATTGTTTTTTTTTTCCTTCTTTTTTAACCTATATGGTTATTTTTTCCTGAACAGCTTTAGTTGTGTCTAGGGGGCTGACACACAAGGAAGAGCGTTGAGTAGTCATAGAAGAAAAAGGTTATAATTTAGTGTGAATCTATGGATTATTTACTGACTTTATTTGTAGCACCTATTCCTGTCCTTCCGCCCTTTTATCCGTGGCCTCTAGCCATTAATTGTCTACAGCTGTACAAATTTACCTATTTTATGTATATATATAGGCCTGCCACTAATCCTGAACTCTTCTCACCTGCTTTCCTGATTGATACCATGTCTTTTGGTTAGGAATTTCCTGCTGGTTGTTGAAGGAAACCCTGTGAAATTAGTTTAACAATGGGAAATACTTTACCAGTTTGCATATCTGAACAGGCTTCAGGCAAGAGCAGAATCAGAAATACAAAAGATGTGATTCTGATTCTAACCAATTCCCCGGAGCTGCAAACTCATAAAGTATGTGAAGCCCAAGACCCAAGATTTGCAGGCAACCGTTCAGTTCCTTTGCTCTGTTATAAAAAGGATGTCTTTGCTTGCAGCTAGATATAGAGGGATTCTAAGTGCCCAAATATTTCTCGATTCCACATGTTAGGGTCTGTCTTTTAAAACCTTCCATTTCTAGAAACAAGTTTCTCTTTCGGTCAGAGTTCTTTGATTGAAAACAATCTACGCTGGTTAACAGACAAGCAAGCACGACGTAAAATATACAGATATAAAATAAAATGGATTCATTTTATGGAAAAGGTAGACATCATTTCTTTGAGCTTTGTCGGACTGTTATTGTTCAAGCACCACACCAGACTAATGACTGATGACTGTCAGCCTCTGCCAAATAACTTAAGTCTGAATTTCTGATTTAACCATTCAAAGGATTGAATTATCATGTGTTCAGACAAATGCTGTCCCACAGAACTTTCTGCAGTTGGATCATGTTTTTTTTTGTTTGTTTGTTTGTTTGTTTGTTTTTTTATCTGTGCCATCTGCTGTGGAAGCTGCTAGCCATACGTGGCTATCAGACGTTTCAAATGTGTCTGGTGCAGGGATGATCCCTGGATGGCTCCATTGGTCAAGCATCTGACTCTTGATTTTGGCTCAGGTCATGACCTCTGGGTCCTGGGATTGTGGGGCTCTGTGTTTGGCAGCAGGTCTGCTTCAGGATTCAGGATTCTCTCTCTCTCTCTCTCTGTCTTTGCCCCTCCTCCTGCTTATATGTGCAAGTGTTCTCTTCTCTCTCTCTCTCTCTCTCTGTCTTTCAAATACAGAAATAAATCTTTAAGAAAAATAAATGTGGCTAGTGCAATTAAGAGACTGAACGTTTATATTTTACTAATTTACACATAAACAGTCACTTGTAGCTATCGGCTACCATATTGAATAATATGGGTTTAGACTGATCAGAAAGGAAACCCAGCCTCACTTGCAAATAATATCCAGAAGTATGAGTCTGTGAAAGTCACGTAAAACTAGGCATAGAGAATGAAATTAAACCCTCTGGGATCTAATAGCCTGACTCTAATTGTAAAAAAGTTATGAAGACCAGGAAAGTCAAACCTGATTATCTTTCCCTTGGTTTCAAGTAGGAAGTGTTGCCAGTGTCCCATTTACTTGTACGAATGGGGGAGTCGGTGGGTGCTCACACTCAGAGGCATGATTTAGTAAATCACCCTCTAGACGCCAACAGAATCTTACTCTGAGTAATTTAAAGATAAAAGGGACTTTCCAGATGGATAGATCATAAGAATTGGCACAAAGGCGGGTGCGTCAGCGTTGAAGCAGGAGCCCGAGGAGGCTCAGTGGTTGTAAATGCGAGCCAAGCGGATACCCAGCAACAGCTAAGTCAGAACATCATACTTCTGCCCCAAGATTTGGATTGCTCGTGTCCCTGAGTTCTTGATAACACGATCACCAATAACATCCGACCTGCCCCGTGGTCTTCTTGTCCCTTGGTGAAGTTTCAGAGGTCCGGTAAGAGCTTAGGTGAGCGTAGCGTGAGTCGTGTGCCCGGAATCTGGCTGCCCCAGGAGGAGAGACATGGTCTGGCTTCTGCAGTCTCTATAATTGAAACAAGAATCTGCTTATACCAAAAGTCTCACAATGGGGTGTCGATTCTTCAAAAATAAGAAAGGGGCTCGTGAAACACACACTTGCATACTCACACACATGCACACATGCCCAGCATCTAATCCAATACAGTTCCCTGCTATACAGGAAAGTTTAATAGATTTGGCTTTTGTTTTACTTCACTATTTTTATTTATTTATTTTAATTTATTTTTTATTGGTGTTCAACTTGCCAACATATAGCATAACACCCAGTGCTCATCCCGTCAAGTGCCCCCCTCAGTGCCTGTCCCCATTCACCCCCACCCCCCACCCTCCTCCCCTTCCACCACCCCTAGTTTGTTTCCCAGAGTTAGGAGTCTTCCATGTTCTGTCTCCCTTTCTGATATTTCCCACACATTTCTTCCCCCTTCCCTTATATTCCCTTTCACAATTATTTATATTCCCCAAATGAATGAGAACATACAATGTTTGTCCTTCTCCAATTGACTTCACTCAGCATCATACCCTCCAGTTCCATCCACGTCGAAGCAAATGGTGGGTATTCGTTGTGTCTAATGGCTGAGGAATATTCCATTGTATATATAAACCACATCTTCTTTATCCATCATCTTTCGATGGACACCAAGGCTCCTTCCACAGTTTGGCTATTGTGGACATTGCTGCTAGAAACATCGGGGTGCAGGCTTATTATTTTATGCATGATGTCTCCAAGATAAAGATCATTCATCCTATTAAAAAAAAAGACAAACTCAGAATAGAGATCACTATCCTCCTTTTTTTAGTTTTTTTTTTACTATCCTCCTTTTTTGAACTCAATGCAATGATGTCCATTTTTTTACTTTTTGAAGAGATTTTGTGTATAATACCTATATACACTCTAAAGGTAATGATTCATAAACTTGTTCTGGAACATCTTGTCTGCTTGGTAATTGCTTGTTCAGTTCATTAGCTGCTTTGCATGCATGGGCTCTTTGTGTTGTTATATCAGAATTATGGGTAGTATTGAACGCATCTATAGTATTCAAGGCAATATAAACTACTTTTAATTAAATTAAGAGGGCTCTAAGCAGAAAGGAAATGCTGTAAGAGAGAGACCTGCATGTACTTTCCTGGGATTTACACTCCTCTCTCACATATGACTTGCATTATGAGTTTCTGCTGTTTTGTTTTTTTTTGTTTTTTTTTTTTTTAATTTTCCCCTCCTTCCAGCATTGCCATCATTACTCTGGTTCTTTGAACCCTGTTATTACTGTTCCATTGAATTAAATTGACCATGAGGAGTTTTCAGTTTTATCACTATTTTTATAAACATAGAGATGGAGAGGAGTAAAATAATATCTAATTACACATCAATTATCTGCACAAACAACATTAACTAAATATTTATGTTTCTGGTGGGGAGGAGTGTCCATGTCCAACACAGCTATGGGAAACTAAAGATTCTTTCAGAAGAGCTGTTAATTTGCATCCAAGTAATTTCTATTCTGTGCTTCCCAGCTGCATTTTCCTTAGTGTCTGTAAGAAATGATGAAAATAACAAGGAGATTAGTATAGGCTACATTTAGGTTACGAATTCAAAAGAAAGCTTCCATCCGGTGTGTATCGCTAGGCACAAATAGTGTAGTATAAGGCACATAGCTGTAGCTTTCAACTTTGTTTGGTTATTGAGTGGAAAGCTTCAGAAATCTGGGAACCAAGACTGCGTTAGATTGATTCGGGCAGGAAGTCTGAGCAACAGAACCTGGTTTTCAGTATATTTTAAGGTCACCAAAGGATCCTAAATTCGTGCCATTCACAACCACTGGTATTTAGGTTCAGTTTACAAATGTTCCACAAGGATCCATTGAACAGAATGACAAGAATCTTTAATAGTCTTGGAAATTGTTGCTTTGATTAAATACCTGACATCTGTAAAATAATGATCATCGTAATTAGCATGCACATGCTCAATCTTTTAAATACCGCTAACACTTCTAACTGAAATTATTCTCCCTCTTTAAAAAGCATGTGATTAGCCAAGATGGAATATTTTTTCTCCGCATAGATATTTTCATGTCACCGTTATTATTTTGTTATGTTGACTCTCACTTTTATTGATACTATACACGTACCTAGTGAGAAATGTCTAGTACAAAAGCAGTCTTAACAGAATTGGTATTTCTCTACAATTCCCTTCTCATAGCCATTCTTTACAGATAAAAACCAATCTGTAATATTTTAGTTCTTTTCTATTAATATGACTGGGCTTTATTTTAATTGCCTGCTGTGTTATACGAAGACCAGCTGGTTTACTAATCTTGTATCTTTTTTCCTTCTCCCCACATTATGTTATCAGTAAGTTTTAATTTTTTATTCATCTTTTTACCATAAATAAGCACTGACATCTTTATTTCTTTCCTTGTTAACCATAGATAGGCTATGATTATTTCCCATCTTGCGGGGAGGGGGGAGGGATTACGGTGTAGAAAGCCCTACCATTGGCTTTAGAAGGCATTGAAAGAGGTGAGAGAATTTGGGCTCCTTTTATCACTAGCTCCCTGGGTTAGTTCTCCAAAATCTCAATTTATGTTTTTGTTAAAAATGTTTACTTTCCATTTTCCAAGAATATTCACTGTTGTTGGGAGAGGCTTATGAGTGGCTGTTGAATATTCTGCATGGAGACATCAAGTACTTTTTTATAATTTTTCCATTAACCTTTATGACTTAGAACATTTCACCCCCACCCTCCATTATACTCAGCCTTTTTGTCTCCTAAGCTTTTCAGGAAATATGCAAGACAGGCATAGCTGGGTCCTTCTACACATATCTATATTTTTTAAGACTTTATTTGCTTGAGAGAGAGAGAGAATGAGAGAGAGAGAGAGAGAGAGAGAGAGCATCAGAAAGAACACAAGCAGGGCAGAGGGGCAGAGGGAGAGGGAGAAGCAGATCCCCCGCTGAGCAGGTAGCCCTAGAAATGTGCTCCCTGTCCAGGGAGCTGGAATAGTGCTCTTAGATGGTCAAAAAGCAAAGAAACTTAACATCCAGTGACTCAGAGCCCACCTCGGAATTGTGCCCTAGAAGCCTGTCCTGTTTGACTGCCTCATTGCTGAGAACATTGCCTACGGAGACAATAGTCAGGCTGTATCACAGGATGAAATTGTGAATGCAGCCAAAGCAGCCAACATACATCCTTTCATCGAGACCTTACCCCCTAGATATGAATCAAGAGTGGGAGATAAGGGAACTCAGCTCTCAGGAGGTCAAAAACAGAGGATTGCTATTGCTCGAGCCCTCATCAGACAACCTCAAATCCTATTGTTGGATGAAGCTACATCAGCTCTGGATACTGAAAATGAAAAGATTGTCCAAGAAGCCCTGGACAACGCCCGAGAAGGCCGGACCTGCACTGTGATCGCCCACCGCCTGTCCACCATCCGGAATGCAGACTCAATAGTGGTGTTTCAGAATGGCAAAGTCAAGGAGCACGGCACACATCAACATCTGCTAGCACAGAAAGGCATCTATTTTTCCATGGTCAGTGTCCAGACTGGTACACAGAACTTAGGAACTCTTGCTATATCTTAAAAATAAGTACAAGATAAAAACTTTTTTTCTGGAAAAAAAAAACAAAAAAAACAAAAACAAACCTGGATTCCAGGACCCCAAGATCACGACTTGGGCCAAACATAGACACTTAACCAACTCACTTACCCAGGCGCCCTTCTACACATTTTAAGAATATAGTTTCCTTTGTCCTTAAATGTTAATCAGCATCATTTGAAATTTATCTTAAGAATCTACAAAATGTCTTTTGTGTTTAGAGAACAACTTAGAAGCTGTCCTTTGCATAGTGTGTGAATCTTTTAAATATCTATATATTTAAATACAAAATAGTTTAATGAGCCTTCAAGGAGCAGAAAACGTTTTGTGTTCAAACTCCCATTTTGAGCAGAAAGGCTTTAGGAAACTTCACTTCGTGAAGCAAAATGTGAATTATGTTATAATGTTTCTGGAAAATTAAAGACTGTTTGCAAACTTTACATGGGTCAAGATGGGGGCTATAAAAACATGTGAAAGATACTGTGTGATACTCTATGGTGTTAGCATTTTTATCGGAGCCAACTGCATAATTGCCAGTTTTAACTAACATTGACTTCAATGTTTTCCGTTTTGTTAGATATTAGACAATAAGAAAAAAATCTGGCATAGTAACAAAGCGGTGAAGGTGTTCTCATACATTTTAACATCAGTAAATAGTTGTGTTTACATATGCTATGTAATTATTCTATATTCTATTCTTTTTCATAGTTCTTAAGATGTTTTATTATGCCATATATGCTTTATCATGTATTTAAATAACCAGATTATATAATTCAATCAACATCTATAATTAAAGATTAGAGGAAAAGTATAGCTTTAAGAGACACTAAGATATGTCCATTAGCTTTGGAATGAGTGAAAATTAATATCTTGTTCTTAAGATTTTATTTATTTATTCATGAGAGAAACAGAGGGAGGCAGAGACACAGGCAGAGGGAGAAGCAGGGTCCCTGTGGGGAGCCCGATGTGGGACTCGACCCTGGGTCTCCAGGGTCACGCCCTGGGCTGAAGGCAGCGCTAAACCACTGAGCCACCCAGGGATCCCAGAAATTAATATCGAATATAGTTTATACTCAGGTATGGTAAAAACATTGAGACAAATATGAATTCTAGATATTTCTGAACTTGCTTAAAGATAACGACTTAGGATGAAGAAATAATTATTATAATAATTATTCATGCTAGTAAACAGAGGCTCATTTCGTCCATGTTCCTTCCCCCCTTCCCAGTTAACAACAAAAATACTTACCTGCTATGAGTATTTTTAAGGTTCTGAGACTTCATCTTTGCTTTTGTATTTTCAACGATTTATACCCTTTTAATGAAAATTTTTTTGAGATAATTATAGCCTTACATATATTTGTAAGAAATAATACAGAGAAATAAATCCTGCCCAAAACCTCACAGGAGCAATATTTCACAAAGCCAGAATTTATTACCACTACCAGGGTTTTGACACTGATACAATCCACCAGTTTTATTCAGATTTCCCAAAATGTCCTATGAGCATTTGCTTGCATTTGTTTGTTTAAGTTCTGTAAACACATTGTCACCTGCACAGGTCCATGTGTCCACACTGCAGCATTCACCCCACCAAACAAGCCCCACAGGCTGGGGTCCCTCAGGCTGCTCTTTTGCAACCACAGGGATTTTCCTCCTGCCACCCGCCTGTCCTCTCACCCCCCTACCATCTCTAACACTCGACAAACATGAATCTGTTCTTTTCCATGATTTCGCTGTTTCGAAAATGTAGAAATGGAAGTATACAATATATAACCTTTTAGGGATTGACTGTTGTTCAGGAGGCATAAGTCTTTGGAGATTCATTCAGTTGGTGCAGGTATCAAAAGTCTGTTGCTTCTCGTTGCTGCGTAGGCTCCATGATGGGCTTCCTACCAGGTAGTGGTTCCCCATCTGCTGAAGGACATCTGGGCTGATTCTGGTTTGGAGCCATTACTGATAAACCCGTTATGAACCTTCATTTAGAGGTGTTTGTGTGAACATAAGTTTTCATTCTTTGGGGATAAATTCCAGAATGTGCAATTGATACGTTACCTAGCAGTAGCATGTTTATTTAATTTTTTTTTTTTTGAGAAACTGCCAAACTGTTTTTTAGAGTGGTTGTGATATTTTACATTTTCACTGTCAATGCACAATGGATCCAATTCTTCACTTCTTTCCCCAACATTTAGGGGAATGTTTTTTTTGTGTGTGTGTATTATTATTTTATTTATTTATTTTTTAAATTTTAGCCATTTGGATCTCATGTGGTTAAAATTTTCCTTTTCCTAATGGCTAGCAACATTTAACAACATTCTATGTGCTTATTTTCAGTCTGCATCTTTGGTAAATTGGCTGTCTAGGTCTTTTACTCATTTTCTGTTTTTTTTTTTTTTTTTTTAAGATTTAAGAGTTCTTTAGATATGCTAGATACATTTGTTGGATGCATAGTTTGCAAATGGTCCCAGTTTCTAGGGAGCAATTGCATTATCTTGTGATTCTCTTCACATAGACTTTCATGGAGAAAAACTTTAATTTCAGTAAGATCCAACTACTTAAATTATTCTTTAATGCATCATGTTCTTGGTGCCAAGTCTCTCAGGATTAGGTACCAAGATTTTTCCTCTCCACCCAAAAGTTGTTTACTTTTAGGTTTCACATTTGTGTCTACAGTGCAATTTGAGGTAGTTTTTGTATAGAATTTCTTGAAAAGGCTGTCCTTCCTCCTTTGAATTGGTTTTGTACCTTTGTTAACATTCAGTTGAGCATATTTGCGTGGGTCTATTTCTGGGTCATCTATTGTATTCCATTGATCTGTAGTTTAGTTTAACTAACTTAGTGACTTGTCTTCCAATAGAAATTTTAGAATAAGCTTTTTTTAGACCTATAAAATACATTGTGGGAATTCCCATCGGCATTGCATTAAACTGATAGATCAGTTTTAGAAGAATTGACATTTTACTGTTTGAGTCTTCCAGTTCATGATATGAACATGATATCTTTATTTATTCTTTGATTTCTTTCATCAGCATTTTGTACTTTTCAGCACTCATTGCATAAAATATTCTCCACATCTTTTATTACCTTGCTATTTTTAAATGTATGGTTTTCTTTAAAGTAGTTGTAAAAGGGGTTGTGTTTTAATGTTAGTTTCTGCATGTTTATTATTACTATTGACTTGTGTTTGCTCATCTTCAATCTTGGAGACTTATTGAACTCACCTATTAGTTCTAGGAATTTTTTTTTAATTTGTTTTGTAGGTTTTCTGCCTTGATAATGATGTTCTCTACCAATAGGAGAATTTTAACTCTATCCTTTAATCTGTATGCTTGTGTTTTTTATTTCCTTTGCTTGCCTTCTTGCTGCACTAGCTAGGACTTACAGTACTAGGTTGAATAAGAGTGATGGGAGATGACATTTTGCCATGTTTCTAATCTTATGGGAGAGGAATACAGCTCTTCACTGTGAGGTATGATGACACTTGTTGGTTTATTATAGATGACCTTCATCAAAGTTAGCTAATGCCTCGCAACTTCTGACTTGCTGAGAGTTTTTATCACAAATAGACACTGGAACTTCCCAGGTGTTTTTCTTCATCAATTGATATGATCATGCTTTTCCTCCTCCTCCTCCTCCTTCTCCTTCTTTTTCTTCTTCTTCTTCTCCTCCTCCTCCTCCTCCTCCTCCTCCTCTTCTTCTCCCTCCTCCTTCTCCTCCTTCTCCTTTTCCTTCTTCTTCTCCTTCTTCTCCTCTTCTCCTTCTCCTTCTTTAATTGACTGACATGGTAAATTACATTGGACAAGTTCTATTATTCTGCCCTCAAGTTATTTGATTCTGCTTCCTGTCTTCTCTACTCCACCATTAAGCCAAGCAAGTGTTTTTCCCTAGTATTGTATTTTTGTATTTTCTGATTCTATAATTTTTAGCTGCTTTTTAATAGCTTCTTTGCTGAGATTATCTATTTTTCTTATGTGTTTCAATGTAATTTATAATTGATTATTGAAGCATTTTCATAAAAGCTACTTTAAAATCCTTGTCAGTTACTTCCACCCATCAGTTCACCTTAACATTGGCATCAGTTAATTGTCTATCATTCAAGTTGTGGTTTTCTTGGTTCTTTATGTGGAGCGTTAGTTTCTATTACATTCTAGATACTTTCCCCCCTTATTATTATAGGAGTCTCCCATTTAAATGTCTATTTTAATAGGCCATAACCCAATTCATGTTTAGCAAGTGGGTCTTGGCCTACTTGTATAGCCCATGGTTCAAGTGGTAGTAAATGTTCAGGGCCTCTGTAGTATTCTTCTGGTCTGCTTCATTTATATGGAGTCACCAGGGTCCACATTCATCCTAGATGGTGCTGCCCATGAGCACCTTTTACTAAGTAACTCTTGGTGGGGGAGTGGTGACCTCCTGCTTCTCTAGTGTCCTTGAAAAGGGATGGAGAATCACAGAAGACCATTAAGACCGTAAAGACCATTAAGTCACAGAAGCTTTGTGGTCTAGACCTGAAGTGGTTGGGTCTCTCCAGCCTTGCTACTCACCTGCCTCAGTAGCTGTTAGTGGAAAGGGGGAGTCTTGCATTCTGTGAGTTTCCATTAGCTGATTTGTGGGTTTCCCAAATCAAAAAAAGGTTTCCCTAACCCTTGTCAGGGTTATCTGCTTATCTTATAATATCAGAGGGACTTCTATTTGATCCAGGGGAGAAATCAGCCTCCTCAGGTCCCTTCTGTTATCAGGGTTATGAGCCAAAAAAAAAAAAAAAAAAAACAGTTCTGGGTGGCATTTGAGTTGGAAGATGTAAGACATCCCACTGCTGTCCTGTTCCTTCAGACCCAGGATCACAGAGAGGCTCACTCTTCTTACCACCTTTTAGTAATCACTGATGATTGTCCCTTTGTCCCCCAAAGGGACAAACCTTTCCATGATTTATGATTCTGCTTATGAAGTAGGAATAGGAGGAAATTGAGCCTGCACTATTTTTTGTTGTACTAGAAGTTTAGCCTACATTTCGTACATTGAATTACCTTATTTACCAGGGTGAACACTTTGTCAATTTATCTTTTTTTTTTTTGGGGGGGGGTGATATTCCTTGCATACCTATGCCATTAATATATGTTGTTAAATCTAGTTAGAATTCATCTTATTTCATGATGTAATGCTATTTATAGCACTATTTTAGAAGAAATAGAGTTGTTGGGTTGTGGCCGAATCTTGATAATTCCATTTGGATTTTGAGAGAAAATATCTGATTTCTTTATACATAAATATTCAAATGATTTTCTGAGAAGATAAATATTTTAACCTAGGTCACTTTTCCAGTTTTCACATCCTAGAATTTATTTAAAATGGGGGTTATTTTAATATCAAATGTATTTCCTACATAATTGAATGCTTTGTGTGTGTGCAGAGGTTTCTCTAAGTCTTCTCTCCAAAATGTTTTGCAGTGGAGCCTTACGTTTTCCAGAATATATTCAAACCAGGGTTGGATTTTCAAGCCCCCTTCCCTCCCTCACTCCTAGACTCTCTCCTGACTCTTAAGAATGCAGAACTGAGACTCTGGCTTATATTTGTTTTACTACCTCTCTTTTCTAAGGCTGCATTGAAGATATTATGTGTGTTCTTTTGTCTTTCTAAACTTACATTTCTTTTAAAATGGTTATATTGCCCTCCTTGTAACACCAACAAACCCACAATGAATGAGATGGGATAAAAGACAGCCAAAATGATTTTATTCTAGAATTCTTCTAAGTCAACCATACTTCTGTTTTACCTCTGATGGGCCTGGTTTACAGCTACTTCACAGATCCTCTCTCCAAATAAAATAAATATTTGATGATGAATTTTAAGGGCCATAAATACTTGCTCTTGATATAGTCCCAAGAATATTAGTAAAATGGCTTAAAATGCCGCTTAAAAATTACAGCAAGTTACATAAAATTTGTTTAATAGTTTACTTACACTACTTATTTCAAAGTTAGTAAAGTGTTAGTTATCAGTAACTACTTTGGTCCTAGGCTTAAGGTAGGTAACAAATAAAATCATATTTCTACAACTAACAGCCCACATCACTATCTGAATACTGACTAGTTTCTCCAAGGTATACGATTTGTCCTTAGAAGAAAACAGCAACATATGAGTGGGAGGCAGATGAAGAAATATGGAATTGTAGAGTTTTCTTCCTTAGTAAATAGACCAGTTATAAAAGTTGTAAAGTATGGTAATTACCACTTATTGATTATACAAAGCCAGACTCTAGGGAAGTTAAATGGTCTTTTTTCTGAATGTCGTGCTATAAGGTCATTAAAATAGTAATGAAATAAATTTAACATATAACGCTTATAATCTGATTTCATTCACAAACATGTCTCAATGATTTCTCCTTTTTTTTTTTTAAGTAGAAGTAAAGTTTCTATTATAGTTGATTCTATGGAGCAAAATCACTTGTTCACGTTAGGTTGAGTGTTTTGTGTGTTGCCTGTAAGTCAGTACTCTAACTTCTGATGTCATACTTCTTGTAGATATTTAACAAAATTGTGCTTTATCATGCACTTGTGACCCAGCTGACCTTGTACCCTAACAACATTCTAAAAACCCCATCACGGAAACCTTCTTCAGGCTCAGGTGGCTGAAATTCAGAAACCCTGTCCTGTCTGACACATATAATTGTTTACCTGCCCTATGGGGATTTAAAAAACAAACAAACAAACAAACGTGTGTGTGTGTGTGTGTTTGTGTGCATACACATTGAAAGTTGCTCAATGTTCATCCCAACAAGGTCTCTTGTGGACCAGCACACATCGCCGCAAAGGGATGCTATGAGCTGTGGGGACGTGGGAAACCTCTTGCTCCAAGTCTCCCAGTATTGCCTCTGCCTGAGTTACTGTCAGTGAATGAGTGAGGAAACCCATTTCTTCTTGTGAGAATCTGATTCACATTTGGAGTTTGAATTGGAAAACAAAAATCGAGCACTGTTGGGCATCTGCTGTGTCAGATAATTACTTTCAGAATTCTGTAACTGAAAGCCAGTTGGGATTGGAACCGTGTTCTTTGTTCCCGTGAAACAGACCCTCAGTCATGAGGTCTCCAGGCCCTGCTGAAGCTGCTAGAAGGGAACTTTCTACTCAGTGAGCATGAAGGTCTGGCCCATCCAGTGGCAAGCACTGTGGCGGCTGTGAAAGGGCAGATGATTCCAGAAACTTAATGCATGTTCGTATAACACAAGTACTATCTATGCAATACCTTTCTGGTTTTGAAAATAAAGAACAGAGCACACACCTTTAAGGGGCATAGTTTTCTTTCTGCTCCTACTGAGTACAGGCTGGAGAGTGTGTGTCTCCTGTGTGTGTGTGTGTGTGTGCCTGTGTGTGCAAATGAGGGGACGTTGACATCCATGCAGAGTGCCATCCACATTTTCAAGCAAGGAAATGGACTTTTTATGTGTGGTTTCATAGAGTGACGATCTAGAGATTCATGTTTCTAACTAAACCCTCCTTCTGAGCACCGCTCTCCTCTAGGGGATATAAATTTAACGGATGGGTTTAAGGGCTTTGCTGTCACCTCAGAATTAACCTATGGAGAAGTGAGCCATAAGTCTCTCTCCCTGCATCAGCCCATCCCTACCTGGTTCCCCCCCCCCCCCCACAGACCCCTCTCCTCTCAGCAGTTACACCTCCACCCACTCAGGTGTTCACACAACACACCTGAGAATGGTTCTTGACAGCTCATTCACACTCACCTTGTCCCTAAACCCAGTCTGGAGAGAGTCCTTGTCAGCTCCTCATCTAAAATGCAGTCTTGGCTTATCTTTTCAGCCCACTCCACTCTGATTTATTTTGCCATCACCACTTACCTCAGATACTGCAGTAGCTTCCTAAATGATATCCCACTTTTCCTCTTGCACCATCTAACTGCTTCCTTATCTGGCAGCCGGACTGATCCTTTATAAACAGAAATCTGGTCCCATCACTCTAGGGTGTAGAATCTTGCAGCTTCTAAGCACATTGAGATTAAATTCCAAGTCCACGACAGAGGTTGAGCAGCATGGTCTGGCCTCTGGATGCATTCCCAGCCTTGTCTCTTGCTGCTTTACTTGCTTTCTCTCTCCCCTCATGGCAACTTCTAGTGTTTCTTTATAGAACTTTTCAAATTAGAAGGTTTTCATCTGTGTATTAACAGCTAGATTCATCAGATCCCCAAATCCTTAAGTACAAGTATGATCCATCTTTTGTCCACCCATGTACCTCTGTGTGGTCAACAGATAGCCAAGCACTGGAGCTCGTAGATAGTCAGTCATCATTATGGGTAAAGGAAAGTAAAAGGAAGTAGAACTTCAGAATTTGTACACATAGTAAAACAAAGAACTGGAATTGAAACACAGGTCTCCTGGTTTCTACTGCTTCTGGCTTCATCCTTTGTAGTACATTGAAGAATCTAAGGTTAGAGTTTTGAAAAATGCAGAATATTTAGGGAAGAGAATAAAGAAGACTTAAGGACAGCAGGGTATTCTGATCACATATGCAGCCAATGAAACACTTGGAAGGTAGTTGAAATCACAAACCAGTGCAATGTGCCTGGTAATGTTGACATTTGTGATATGTGTGTATATACTATGTAAATAGAAGCGGAACAGTGATGGCGATTAGATATAAATGTGTGCAATGATTTCTCTACATGTATTGAAATGATTGTGCTTTTTATCTTTTGTTCTATTAAAGTAATGGACCATAGTGATTGATTTGCATATGATGAACCATCTGTGCGTCCCAAACTTTTGTGATGAAACCAGCATCAACTGATACCAACACAAGACAGACAATACAAGAACAGAAAATTATAGACTGATATTCATAAACATGGATGCAAAAATCCACAGTTAAATACTAGCAATATTATGAATTCAATAGCACATTAACAGGGTCACATACCAAGAGGAACACCTTTTTTAAAATAATAGTAAAAAATAATACGAGAGCAACTATTAGGAATCTGAAAATTGATGAATAGGCAAGAGGAGAGGAGAATGTGAACCCTATACCAAATAAACATATGGGGAAATTTCAGAAAAAATATGAACTAGCTGAACTTTTCTCATTCCTTGCACTGCTGAATTTACAAGAAGTGGTGTTGGCCAGCAGTATTATTTTCATAATTCCATTTATGGTCATAAAGTAGGAATGTCAGTAAAAATAGTAAGCAATAAGAGCAGTTATATATGTATGTATCCATAACATATGCATCTATGTAGAGATGTATCCATTTTAGATATTTTATATACACAGATTATATTCTTTTGTATATATAATTATGCATTATATATTATATAATATATAGTAATAAAGTGCATGTGTTATATTTACTATTTGCATCCATATCCATGTGTGTATATGTATATATTTATATGTTACATACACACAATAAGGTTTCTTTAAATATTTTAAACAATTTCTTACAGACTTTGTTTTTAAGTTTTTAATTCCAGTTAGTTAACAGTGTTATATCAGTTTTCCATATACATATAGTGATTTAACACTTCCAAACAACACCCTGTGCTCCTACAGACCAGTGCCCTCCTTCATCCCCATCATCTATTTCACCCATCCCCCCACTCCTCTCCCCTCTCGTAACCATCACTTTGTTCTCTATAATTAAGAGTCTCGATTTGTCTTGCTCTCTTTATCTTTTTTTTCCTTTTGCTTGTTTGTTTTTTAAATTCCACATATGAGTGAAATTGTATGGTATTTGTCTTTCTCTGACTGACTTATTCCCTTAGCATTATACTAGGTAGTCTCTAGTTCCATTCATGATGTTGCAAATGGCAAGATTCTTTTTTATGGCTGAATAATTTTCCATTATACATACGTGTGTGTGTGTGTGTGTGTGTGTGTGTGTGTGTGTATCTACCTACCTACCTCATCTTGTGTATCCATTCATCTATCAGTGGACTCTTGGGCTTCTTCCACTACTGGGTATTTACCCAAAGAAAACAATAACACTGATTCAAAGGGATACATGGACCCTGATGTTTATAGCAGTGTTATTTTACAATAGCCAAGATATAGAAGCAGATTTTAATATATATTTTTAAGATTTTATTTATTCATTCATAACAACACAGAGAGAGAGGCAGAGCAGAGACACAGGCAGAGGGAGAAGCAGGCTCCTTGTAGGGAGCCTGATGCAGGACTCAATCCCAGGTCCTGGGATCACACCCTGAGCCAAAGGCAGGTGCTCAACTTCTGAGCCAGCCAGGCATCCCACTTCTCCAGATTTTGAAAGACATAATGCAACCTAAGGTTGTTTTCTCTTTCCCCTTCTGATAGCTTTTGTTGGTTCTCAAGCTATTTTAAAATAATTTTTTCACAATAAAAGTTTTCAAAAGATATTAAAAACAATATTTTTGTGTTTTGCATGTAAGATCTAGCAAAGTTGTTTTGAGAATTTTTCATGGCCCTTGTACTCTTGCTTTTGAGTCAACTACTGACTTGAACACTTTGCAATTGATTTCTTGATTGGAGAGTAATGTAAATGAAATTATGGGTGTGTTGTTAGTAATAATCACTAACATTAAAGGGTCTATTGTTTATTAAGCAATTATTAACATTAGGCCTTGTTTTAAATACTTTATATGCATCGATGCCTATCCACCTTGTTGTGCACTTTGAGGGAGATTGCACTATTTTTAGTTTGCAGATACAGTAACTATAACACAGTGAGGTTAAGTAATTTATATGAGATTATACAACCAGCAAATGAAATAACATTTGCAGACATGGTCTGGCCTCAGAACCCTGAGAAATTAATACTTGTAAAGGCAATTGCCTGACAATTAGGGGGACAGAGCTATCATTTTAATTTTAGAGCAGTCTAGACTGCTCCCTTAGATACTTGAACTCACTCAGAACACAGGGAGGTGGAAATGACAGACATTGTGCTGATATAGATGGCCCTTCCCTCCGAAGCAATTTTTTTTTACCATTGAATGTAAATTTATTCACACTCTCACAACTCATCCTTATTTGCTAAGCAGACAAAAAGCCGCTAAAAACCCCAGCTTGGGGCAACAGGAGAGAAAGGCCATGGTGAATGTTGAGATATAAATATATTTTTAAAAATCCATTCAAAGAGTTCAAATTTCTCTATTAACCACAAATCACTATTTTAGATCATGACTAACATGTAAGGGAAGTCACAGTTCTCCCTGCGATGTGAGTAGAGAACCCTCCATTTACTCCACTGAATGGCATTGATAGTTTGATTTTACAAAACTGCCCGTCTTACACCACGTAAGTGCTGGACATCAACCTTGTCAATGACGAAGCACTAGCAATATAGAATCTGATAAGAAGCCCATTATTTTCAAACCAAAGCTGCAGGTAAGAGGGATCTCATAAGTCGAGATTCCAAGTATAAGTTGGAATGAATATAAATTATGGTAAATTAATAGCATCAGTTTCACGGTTAAGTTAAATGATGGAAGTACCCCTGGGATAGTTTCTTAGATTACAGTGTTTGAAGGACAAAACCTATCAGTTCCTGGAAGAGCATCTACCCCTCACTCCCTTCCAGCCACACAGAAGCTGGACTTTATGTGAGCCAGAAGTTTACCTCTCTCATGGTAACACAGAGATTTTAAGGTTGGTCGTAGTTGTGGTCTCAACTCGTAAATCCAGTGTGCAAGGCGTGGTTCCATGGCCTACCTGGTACCTGTGTGGAGTGCAGGGAGGTCATGGGAGAGTCGGAGTTCAAGTGTGTGATGTCAGGAGCATCGAGGGGGGATGCATTAGAACCTCTAGGAACCTAGACAAAGCTGCCTCCCAACCTGCACTTGACCTTCATTTTTAGGGTTCCAGTGGATATATTAGGGAACTGATGAGGGATCCAGGTCAATGGCTTTTAGGAGTGAATGTGAGCATTTAGATAGCAATTCCCACACCTTATTAGCAAACCAGGAAGTATTACATTGACTTTAATAGATTGGCTTTAAAAAATGAGGGTGAAACAATTACTCTATGCCTCTGAAATCAAATTCAAAGTAAGCTACTGTATTATATGGCAATGTGGGGGGCCGCAAAGAGTACACAGTGCATACTAAGAAGCTGTCGTGTAGACCCGCTCCCTCAGGGGTGACCCAGCAGGGCCATGTTCGTTTAGAAATAATAGGGGGCTGTTTACATTATTTTAGGGATTCCTTATTGACTTCCTCTTTGTTTCCTTTAATTGCTTTTTCTAGCCTAATGTATTCTTAAAAGTGTTCCGTGGAGAGAAAGCTGTGGCCTAAAGATTTTCTTTTCTTAGCATTTTGTTGTTGTCGCTACCTGAGAAACAAAACAAAACACAACACACACTATTTTTGCGATCTGTGAGTGCTGCAGATTTTTCATCTTCTGAGTCGATTCTAGTTCCTAATGTTTTGGAGAGAGCAGTGCTCTCCTTGTCCATGTGCCAAGTGGCCAACACATGTTTCTTTGTATTTTATACTGCTTTTTGAAATACAAAATCAGAATTGAATATGCATTATTGCTGAGTTTCTGAACTTTACCAGGGAAAAACAAATCACAGTGTACAGATAAGAATTATGTTAGTTATGGCATGTTTTAATTAATGACTATAGATATATGTTATTTGTGTTTATTTTATAAGTAATGTATTGCTGTAGGAACATGGGAAAATGAAAGAAAAAAGAATACTAAATCACCTTTTGTATTGTATTAAAAAATACTTCCCATTAGAAAAAAAAAATACTTCCCATTAATATTTTTTAGGTCATTGCACAGCTTTTTCTGTGTCTGTATACATATTAACGTTGAAAAACATTGATCATTCCTGCCCAAATTACTTCTAGGTTTCTTATTTTACGATTCAAAAACTTACATCATAAACTTTCCATCAATAAATACTTTGATTCATTATCATCCTTATTTGCCAGCTAATATTCCATTTTCAGATATCTCATAATTAATCATTTAACTGGTACCTATCATTCAACATTTTGTTTTCAGTGATTCATTACTATATAAAGTATGGCCATGAATCTCATATACACCCAACACTGTAGCCCTATTTTAGTTTACTTATTCGTGTTTTTTCATTTGACTCCTCTTATATGGCAAGGAAATGCATTATGACTCCAGACAAGTGCCAGTGATCTTAAGAGTGCAGATTCAGGAGTTATATCTTCTATACACGAATGATTTGCTAGCTGTATGAACTTGGGCAAGTTGTTTAATTTTTTTCATGTTAATTTATCACTATAATGTGTGGTGATATCAATCTTTTAAAAGTGTTGAAAATATTATATGGGTTCATTCAGAAAAACTAATTATAAACTTTTGGTTCAGAAAAAAAACATTGGATCACATAAAGTCTAGTTATTGTTTTTTTAATTAATAAGAGAAAAAGAGTATTAAAAATTAATATGGTGCAGTGAAAAAACACTGACTACAGGGAATTGAAACTGTTGACAGACAAGTAGAAGCCAAAGACACAAGCCTCACAACACTGAGAATCCCAGTCAGGACAGGGACCAATTTTAATTCACTGCAGTGAATGAAGCAGGTGGAAACATGTATGGTTATTTCCAAAAAAAAAAAAAAAAAAAAGAACATGGTGTCCTAGAGTGGAGACCAGGGTGTTGCTGTTCAACAATTTTTTAGAGTATTTTATTAAATTAAAATTGCTGACTCAAGAGCTATGCATAATTTGCTGGCTTTTCATTCCTAGTGCCAAACATAGGAGCCTTTAATATGGGCTCAGGTATGTACGCCCCGACCAAATACAAAATGAGATATATTTTTGTTTTACTTTAGATCTATATGTGTATATATATTATATATACATTCATTGAGATATAATTGACATATAGCATATTAGTTACAGGTATACAGCATGATTTAATATTTATATATCTTGTGTAGCGATCACAAGTCTGGTTAAAATCCATCACCCACATAGTTACAATTTTTTTTTCTTGTGATAAGAACTTTTAAGATCTACTCACTTAATGACTTTCAGATTCGCAATACAGTCTTATAAACTATAGCCGCCATACCGTACGTTACATCCCAGTGACTTGTTTATATCTGTTCTTCCTGAATTCTCTATCACTTTTCTAAGGCTTACATGTTTATTTTTTCTTTTCAAATTATTAAATGTATATAAAATAAACCTACAATTTAAATCTACCAAAAATTTACTCCATTTTTGCCTTGGTTTATTTTTTTATTCTTTTACTCAGATTTATTTTTATTGATATGAAAATATATTAATGTATATTAAAATATTAATTGGGTTTTTAATCAATCTTTTCCCCTGCTATTTTCTTTATAATTTTAAGACTACAAATTATACTTGAAAGACTAATATCAAACCAATATTTTTTCTGGCTTTTTAATATCTATTTTAAATTTTAATACAGTGGAATTCATTTTGGATATTCTATAAATAATTTTATTTTTTCCAAGAAAGAAACAGTATTTTTTTAATTAGTTCTTTAAAAAAATATATTTTATTCATTTATTTGAGAGACCATGCAAGAGAGAGAGGGAGGGGAGAACAGAACCAGGGAGGGGGAGAAGCAGACCCCTGCTGAGCAGAGAGCCCAATGTGGGGCTCAATCCCCAGAACCCCAAGACCGTGACCTGAGCTGAGGCCAGACGCTTAACCTACTGAGCCACTCAGGCACCCACAAACACTAAATTTTGTGCCTACTTTCATCAATTACATTGTCTTTTATTTTCCTTCCTCATTTAAGAGTTCATCTTCATCATAATTCAAATTGTACCATATATATGTATGCTTATTCCACTAGAAGAGTTTTCCTTCTCATCTTTCAGTAATATCACATCACAGCACTTTACCCATTTACTGATAATTGATATATATGGTTTAAACACATTAATATTCACACATTTAGGACTAGAAGCCAATGACTTTTGATGACTTTTACAGTCTAGTAACCACTCTTTCAATAAAGGTAGAGATGCCTTGTTCAATACTGTGGTATCTACTGAACAGATGAAGTATTGCCAATTCAAGTTCAAGATAGTCTGTAGTATACAATGTGCATCAGATGTTGAAACCTTGTCTAAAAAAATGCAACATATACTATTAATTCTTAAAATGTTGATTATGAGTTGATAATATATATGAGTTGATAAAATTTTGATTATGAGTTGATAATATTTTGGATACATTTTACCTTCTGTAAAAATGCAACATATATCATTAATTCTTAAAATTTTGATTATGATTGATAATATTTGGATAATATTTTGATGATGCTTGTTTCACTTTCACACGTTTAAATGAGAGAAAAGTGTAAGTTGCATATATGGCCTGCATTATATTTCAGTTAGCCAGCGTTGACCGAGATCATTTTCACCTCCCCAGATATTATCTATCCCTATAGACTTTTTTCTACCTATTCTAGAAATTCATGTAAATTAAATCACACTATATGTACTTTCTTGTGTCCAGATTGCTTTGCTCCGTTTCTCTCTCTTTTTTTTTTTTTGTTGTTTGTTTGTTTGTTTATCCCTGTTGGTATATACATCAAGGTATGAATATATCGCCTAGGTTTATAAGTCTATTTGCTGAGAAGCATTTGGGTCGATTCTAGTTTTGAGCTCACAGGGATAAAAGCTGCTATAGCCAGGGGTGCCTGGGGGCTCAGTTGGTTAAACCTCTGCCCTCAGCTCAGGGTCCTGGGATCGACCCAGGGCCCAGCTCCCTACTCAGCGGGGAATCTGCTCTCCCTCTGTCCTTCTCCCTTCCACCCCTGCTCTTGCACTCTTTCACTCTCTCTCAAATAGATAAATATTATTTTAAAAGAAGAAGAAGAAGGAGGAGGAGGAAGGAGGAAGGAGGAAGGAGGAAGGAGGAAGGAGGAAGGAGGAAGGAAAGAACAAGAAGAACCAGGAGCCACTACAGCTATACATATACAAGTCTTTATGGACATATATATTTTTTTCCTTTAGGAAAAGTGAAATATCTTGGTCATATGGTAAGCATATGTCTAACTTTATAACAAACTGCTAAACTGTTTTCTAGAAGTGTTGTACATTTCACATTCTTGCAGAATGTATGACAGTTCCTATTGTTTGGCATCCTCACTTGGAATTGTCGATCTTTGATATTTGCTATTTTTAGGGTGTATGAGGAGGTGTATCATTATGGTTTTAATTTTACTGCTGACATCATTTCAGGTACATGTTGTCTATCTTCTTTTGTGAAATGTCTGTCCACATATTTTGCATATTTTTTATTGGAAGATTTATCTTACTATTGCATTACAAGAATCCTTCTTATAATCTGGATATAAGATCTTTGCAAGATGTACGTGTTAAAAATATTTTCTCCCAGGACATGGAGTGCATTATCATCTTCTGAATTGAAGTTTAAGTTTGATAAAATCCAATTTATGATTTTTTGTTTGTTTGTTTTGTTTTTTGTTGTTTTTTTTTTTATGTAGTTAGTGGTTTTTTCCTGATCCTATCTCAGAATTCTATGGAAAAAAATACATATATATGATCCTCAAAATTTGCCTGCTTTCTTGTTTAAGTCTGTGATCCTTTTTTGAATTGATATTTGTCTCAGGTTGTGTTTAATTTTTCCCATGCAGATACGTAGTTTCTCCACTATCATTTGTTAAAGGAATATGCTTTCTATTAACTTTAACTAAAATAAGCAACCGTATATATGTGTGTGTCTCTTTCTGAACTCTCTTACTCCATTTCTTGTTATTTATTTCTGTGTATGTGTGATAAGAGCAAACCATAAGATCCTCCCGGTTAATTTTTAAGTGTACAGTTGAGTCTTGTTAACTGTAGACACCGTGTGACACAGAAGATCTCCAGGACTTATTCACATTATACAACTGAATCTCTGTACCCTTTGATCAACACCTCCTGCCACCCTCGTCCCCCAGCTCCTGCTAACTACCATTCCACTCTCTGTTTCTGTGAATTTGACAATTTCAGATTTATCACCTAAAATCGGTGTTTTCTGTGTGTGTGTGTGTGTGTGTGTGTGTGTGTGTGTGTGTGTGTGTCTGGCTTATTTCACTTAGCTGCTGTGACTTAGGACAAACATAAGTGATGCAAATCAAAAAAGCTAGCTGCTGTATAAAGAGAATGAAATGCTCCATTTTTGACATTTCAGGTTATTCTTCATCATAACAATAATTTAACTATACTGGGAAAATCCAGATGATGTTTTATTTACCACTACACCTTCCATGAACTCTCAATTTCAGACACAGTGGCTGCTTTTTTATGTTTCCAAAGGAGCACTCCTACTGCTGCTTCATATTTCAATATTTGGCCTAATTTCCTGGTGTCTAATTACTGCTACAATCCAACAAAAAAAAGGGGGGGGGCATTCACTATATCAAAACAGTTTCAGAGTTTCAAAATATTGGCAATGACTATTGCTTAGTGAATGTCTGCTATGACTTAGGCTAAGTGTCTCTCTCTGTCTCTATCTCTGTCTATGTCTCTGTCTCTCTATATAAACCATTTGGTTACATACATCAACTCACTTCACCATCATGAAAGCACTAAGATCCCTCTATCTTAATCTGCATTTTAAAAGTGATAAGAAGTCAAGTTGATATATTTTTTTGTTTCACTTATGCATAAAGTCTCTATGGTGTATCTATTATTTTGTGTTTTGTCCGTATATGTTCTGATAGATTCTAGAGATATGACAAGAGAGATAAATATCCTAAGTTAATGGAGTAGTGAGTCAGACAGTAAGTAGGCAAACCAGTAATAACAACAACACAAATACACACACACCCATATATGCATGCAAGAGTAGGGATGGGTGTGCCCAGAAATACAGACTGTGACTATTGGAGTTTTCAGATATGCTTGAAAATACTTTGACATTCTTCTAAGAGGAGATTCCAAGCTGATCTCAGTGACTTACTTATGACTGACTAATGGGAAGCATTGAGGGTGATGCTGTGTGATTTCCAGGGCCAGGCCACTAGAGATCATGAAGTTTCCTCTCAGATCTGTTAGGTTAAGTTCACCCTGGGACAGGCCAGGGACCATATAAAAAGTCTGACTACTTGAGACCACTGTTTAGGGAAGCTTCTGCTCCCACTCCCCGTCTCCGGCTGGGAAATCATGTGCCCCACTAAAATTCAGAGGCTATAACACTATTTGGAAGAAATAGACATACTTGGGGTGGTGGGAGCAGTCTTTCCCATAATACAAATATAGCCCAAGCCCTTAACAGTAATATAGGATTCTCTTAATTCTTTATTTTTACTTATTTTAATCTCCTGGATATCTTCGCTTTGCTTTTTTGAAGTGCCCTGGGTCAGCCTGTTCTAACAGAAACCCCTGTCACTCCAAAAACGAGTGCTTTCTATGGTCATTGATTAAACATGACACTGTGCTAATTATGCAGTGAACTTTCTGTTCCCCAATTTGAAAAATACCGTCTGCGATCGCTCAGTCATGAAGGCTGGAGATACTCATTCACTTGACGGATATTGATTCATCACGTACTCCGTGATAGAGCGATACACTTGGTACTGTGGTTATAGCGGTGAACAAAGTACAGGATGCCTTTATGGAACATACTTTAGTGGGAAGACAGGCAAGAAACTAAAAAAAGCAACTTACAGTGAGCCGTATGATGGTAATTGATATAAGGACACAGGCAAGTGCAAGAGAGAGCAGGGCGTCTGTGGCTAGGGATGGCATTTTTTTATTAGGATGGTCAAGGAATAATTCACTAATAAATGACCTTTGCATAGGGACCTGAGGCTGTGGGAGAGAGGGAGCCATGCTTAAACATAGCAGGAGAGCATCACAGGTATATGGAGCAGAACACGCAAGAATGAACTAATGAATGAACTTTGCACAAAGACTTGGGATTGAGAGAGGGAGCCGTGCATGCATGTGTAGGGTAAGAGCATTGCAAGTGTGTGGAGCTGCACACGAGGAAGCCTGGAGGCAGGATTCTGGCTAGAGGAGTATGAGCTGATAGAAAATTAGGTTGGAGAGACTGTGTGGAGTTAGATCACAAGTCCTTGTAAGAAGTTGTAGGAAGAAGCCACAGCAACCTGGACCGTGTAACTTAGCTGGGGGCTTGAGAGCTTTCAGTTTTCCACCCATCGACCTCATAGCGTCACCGACTATGTAGCATTCAAAATCTCCAATGGATGGTGGGGGAAAGAAATAAAGATATTGAAAGAAGGAAAAGATATTGCAGAAGAACAGTGATCACAAAGCTTTAAATACAAAATTGGAAAGAAGCCATTTTTATTCACATGGATGGTAGCCATGGGGGAAAATGATTATCAACTCAGAATGTCTCTAAAGTTCTTGACACACTTAACATGGAACCGTACAATAAATAGTCAATATGGGCAAAGGTCTGAAAAATGAATTATATTTTGCCGAGTTATAAGTAAGGAATGTAAATTGGGAAATCACAGTGGGGAGCAATTTGACAGTTACTCATAAAATTAAAGGTTCTAGTCAACAACCCACTTACAAGGCACATGGACATGTACACAGATGAAATGTGCAAATAGGTTTGAGCTTCATATTTTTTTTGAGCTTCATTTTAATAGTAAAAATATTGGAACAATCTAAAGCAAAAGAGCAAAGGCAAAGTGTGGCGAGCTTGCACGATGGAATGCTATGTATAACAGTCCTGTCATATCAAAATTAATATAAAAGATGATGACTTACATGTCTCAACATGACCAATTGTCAGAAAGATAGTGTTGAATGGAAGTTTCTAGCTACAGGAAGGTACATAGAGAATGGTATCTTTTTTAATAAACATCTTCAAACAAAAGGAACAAAAAAGGGCTATATCTTGCTTATGGATGTATAGGTGTATAGAAAAAATGAGTGTGTTGAACATAGTTACATTAGGGGAATATAAGTTTGAAGATTAAACTTCATCTTAATGTTTGATTTTTCCTTAATAAAAGGTATATGGTAATACATTGTATTTCTCAAAATTGGTCAGTGGATTCAAAGGTAATTGTATAATCATAATGTTTTATCTAGAGTATTTCATAATATAAAATTAAATTAACATAACATGATTTTAACTAACCACATTATATAAGACATATGATATTTAGATAAACACATTGTATATTATATCTATAAATTTGTTAAAGTTTATGTTTGACACATTTTGAGTAAATAAAATGAGTTTAGCTATACATGCATTATGCATATGATAGACCATGAGTATAATATGTATGTACATAGTATGTATAATATGCATTATAGATTATATATACATGTACAGTTACTTGTAAACGCAAGTACATGGTGTTGCAAATAATTGTTTCTCCCTGATTTGCAGGAAGAAACAATGTGGGTTGAAGAGAGAGATTCAGTCGTTAAGGTTATATGCAGGATACTTCGCAGTGATCTAAAATAGTTCAAAATATCACAAAATATATTTTGAAAGACACTAGCTCTATGACATGCTACACATATACAGAAAAGAGGATTATGTCTGCAAATACATGAGGGAAATCTCATGTTGTATTTTATCCTCTTGATTTCCCAAGCACATGAACAAAATTATTTTATCTTTGATAGTGTTGGAAATACTGTTACCCAAAATGAAAACATGCATTTATTTACCAATGTATCATTACATGCTATATGCCAGATATTTAGCTCTTTAACAATTGTTAACTTCTATATCACCCATTCTCCCTAAACTTATTGATCAAGTGAAAATTGCTCTTGAACTCTTGTGTAAACGCAGTTTAATCCTAATGTAACTCTCCTTTAACCTCAGTTAAATAGCAAGCATTTATAAAATGCTGAAATATAAAATATTTTATATTGGCAACTATATAATTTGTGACGCTAAATTAAAAAAAAAAAAAGTAAATCTACACTGTCAATTACAGCCCAAATCTACACTGTCAATTACAGCCCACATGATTGCCTAAATACTTAATTTCTCTTGTATATGTAGGAGTTCCATTGTCAGACATTGTAAGGTGAATTCTTGGCTTACAAAATAACAGAAATAAATAACTTTTCTAGATCTTTTCTAGTTATTTCCTATACTGTAACGTTTAGGAATATTCTTATACTTTATTGAATTTTATACTGTTGCATTTAGTTTTTGTGTCCATATTTTCTTTATTTAGCCATTATAATCTTTAGAAACCACAGGCTATGACTTTTTTAATAATGTAAATGTGCTTAAAGCCTTACACAATATTATAGATATGTCATATAATTAACATTTACTAATGAATATTGAATGAATTCGTGAATGAACTTTTTGAGGACAAAACCTGGAAATATATTTTTATTCACCTGTACGATGAAGACAATAGCACCTACTGGTATCGTTTTTATATATAAAGGAGACAGGACTGTATCTCGCAAAGAATATGTACTTGATAAATAACAGGATATTTTAACATTAGTGTATGAATAAAATTCACGAAAGGCCCATTACTCATGTATAAATCCTATCATTTTTCAAATTCCTCTAGTAAATGTTTTCCTGTCTTCTGAATTCAAGCAGGATGTCTGTCATTGTACTCATTGTAATGACCTTGCGTTAATGTCCCAAGGTGAACACGATACATGGAAGTAGGACTGTACAACTCCTGTCGAAGTCTAAGAAGTGAGACAGAAGGATTCCTAATAATATGTGGGGAGGGGCCGGGCAAGGGGCAGAGATCATAGGCTTGCATGGAGCCCATCTGGTAAATGACTTTTCCTTAATAGAAGACCTGTTTGGCTTTACCAGCCAGGAATTTCTCATTGAAGTGGTATTAAGTTTGGAATGTAAGAGCAACGGCCAATGCAGATGGATTTACTATGAGTTGTAGTTATTTAAAATCTAGGCTATTATTATTATTATTATTATTATTATCAATTATTTCACTCTAGCTGCTTTGAAAGTTGAAAACACCTAATGTAATAATATGTAGGTATCTATGTCTTACAAATGCTAATCCGTGCCTTTTATGATTTTATCCTGTACCATCCACTCTTCCTGTGGCCATCGCGTGCTGTGGAACCCGTTTCAGAGAGGTTAAGAGTTTTCTTACCTAATGCCTCATTAGTACCTGGTGAAATCAGGATGTGGACAGGGAGCCTGTCAGACTCTCAAGCTCACATTCTGTCCATTGTGCATCCTGCCTTCCTGTTACGTAGAGCAGTGCAGCAGCTTAATTAATTAATTTATTAATTAATTAATTTTTTTAGAAGCTTAATTTATGATTCTGGCACATAAACCAGCAAAACCTTTCAAAATGGGTCTATTGAGATTTGTCCATACTTATTAGGTAAAAACAAAGTCAGTGCAGCCCAGAACAGCAAAGGACTTTCATTCAAATGCATTTTGCGTTTCTTTTTTTTTTTTTTTTTTTTTTTAAATTTTTATTTATTTATGATAGTCACACAGAGAGAGAGAGAGAGGCAGAGACACAGGCAGAGGGAGAAGCAGGCTCCATGCACCGGGAGCCCGACGTGGGATTCGATCCCGGGTCTCCAGGATCGCGCCCTGGGCCAAAGGCAGGCGCCAAACCGCTGCGCCACCCAGGGATCCCGCATTTTGCGTTTCTAAACCAAGCGTCAGATCCACAATTCTCAGACCCCACAAAATATTAAGCTGCTGCCTAGGATAGTGAGGCATTTAGGGAAATTCAATGTTGTACATCTGCAGATATAGACATATCTTCTATGTTTGTGGGCAACGTGAAGGAAAAGCCTAGTCTCATCAGCTTTTCTGGTGAACTGAGTAAGGCCCAAAGTTACAGGAAGGTTTAGGTTGCCTTCTCCATGCAGAGCTAGGAGACAAAATGATTTACGTCATTATGAATGGATCTGCCCCTGTATACCTGGGAGGTGGGGGGAATTAGTACCATCCTCATTTTACAGTCCAAGAAACTGAGTCACAGGGAAGTTCAGTAACTTATTTCGGAATGTACCGGGCAAGGAAGTGGAAGTATCCTCATGAGAATTCAGAAACCCTGGCGCCAAGGTCTTGACCATTATCCTGCTATGTTGCCTTTGCCGTATCGTAATCTATCCAGAAGGATATCCCTTTTTATTGCCTAAATATGGACTTGCTTTTCTTCACAGTCTCACTAGATTATACCCCAAACATGTCCATTTTGCCCCCACCTACCTCCAGGGTAAGGTGCTTTTTTTTTCTTTTTTAAAGTCTTTATTTATTCTGAAACACAGAGACAGAGACACAGGCAGAGGGAGAAGCAGGCTCCCTACGGAGAGCCCAATGTAGGACTCGATTCCAGGACCCAGGGTCATAACCTGAGCAAAAGGCAGACGCCCAACCACTGAGCCACCCACGGGCCCCTCCTCTTGTTTTTCATGTAGAAGGACACATTGCCACCATTCTTCTCTCTCTGCTCCTGTCGAGGTTTCCATTTGCACCTGCACTTTGTTCTGGATTTCATCTTTTTTTTTTTTTTTTTTTTTTTTTTTTTTTTTTTTTTTTTTTTAGGCAGAGACACAGGCAGAGGGATAAGCAGGCTCCATGCAGGGAGTCTGATGTGGGACTCGATCCTGAGACCAAGGATCACACCCTGAGCCAGGGGCAGGTGCTCAACCTCAACTGCTGAGCCACCCAGGTGTCCCGGATTTCATCTATTTTGAGTGTTTAATTTGTATGCTAGAAATTTTAATGATGAAAAAGAAAAAAAAATATGAAGATATCAAATCATTTAATCATTCTTCATCTGTGAGGCAATATCTCAAAACAGTTTCAGTAAAAATCAATCTTATGTGAAAAGAAGATCAATAATCCACCAATTAATTAAAACTTATTTAATTGATCTGTTGGCACTTACATAGAGCCTAGTTTCAGACAACTTGGGTACTGCCTATGTTATCTGTCTTTTTGTTCTTTTGATTTTCATGATCATAATTTAAGGAGGTTCTGGCTCATGCATGTATTTCTGTTTTCTGATATCTTCTATGGAGTTATCGGTACTAATTTCTGCTGTTATATGTAAATTTTATTTATTTATTTTTAATTTTTTGTTTTATTTTATTTTATTTTCATATGTAAATTTTAAATAATTTTTCTCAACTGTGACTTGGAGTAACACATTTATTTGTGAAGTTTTTTTTTTCTTCTAAAGGCATTTTATTTTTTAATTTTTTAAAGGCATTTTAAATCTTTGATTTAATCAGTTAATTTTATATTATTCAATAAGCACAAACTCAGCAGATCTGATTTGACCACTGGTAGCATTATTTTCTGTTAAGAAGTATAAGCTCCTCCAGTTGTGCCATGACAGTCCCTATCCCAGCCTTTGCCCAAAGTCAGCATAAAATGTGACTTGAAAGTAGCTCTAACCCATATTTTAATTTAGGAGCCATTCTGAATAACCTAGACATTGTGGTCATATAGAAAACAAGAGATCACAATAATGCTAAGGGAAAGAAAAGGTAAATTTTATCTCTAGTGAATTTGCAGCTGGTGATGGAAAATCATTTCACTCTTCAGGGACATTATTGAAGCGGAAATGAAAAAAAGAGTCAACATGAACCAGGCTAGGATGCAGTGCTATTTGGTAGATTAGATAAACCAAGAGTGGAAAAAAAAATACAGAAGCAGTGTAAAGGATTTCCAGAAAAAAAAAATTGTTTTCTTTTGTTTTTTTATTCTTTAATCAGATATATTTAAATATATTGTGAAAAATAGTGTAGAAGATAGTGGCAGCCTAATTTCATATGTCAATAAAATAATTTTTAAAAAGTCATGAAAATGAGGTACTATTGTTTTACAAGGAATGGGAAAATTATTTCATGGAAAAACGTACTGGCCTACTAAGGATTCATTCTTATTTTCTGTTTAGGAAACACATAGATATTGGTTTTATACAATTAGGCTTCGGACATGAGTCAGGGAGCATTGGTTCTGCAGCTACATCCAGATAAATGACAAATACCTTCTCTATTTGTGAAAGTGGACGTGGTACATGAGGACACAGGTGACTTGACTGATGGTTAAAAACCCCGCACAGGAACCGCAGTTATGGATTGAGGATTAGGTGGCAGAGGACCATTATTACCATTAGTTGTTGAACCTGCAGGGATTTGCAGTCTCTTCCCCTTCTCCCTCCGTTCCCGTCCTCGCTCTCTAAGTACAGCAGAGGCTGTGGCTGACTCCGGATTCCCATTTCCACGGCACAGGGGCGTTGAAAGGAGTTAGGTGACCTGGGAAAGGTAGACATGAGGACACAGCATCTTACCCTCCTGGGTTTTTACTTCCAAACACCCAAGATCCAGTCCCGGAATTCCTTTCTAGGGGGACACCAGTATATGGGACTACACAGATCCTGCCCAGTTTTCAGCCTTTAAGTTCATAAGTAGTTAAGGAGTTTCTATTGAAACCTGAGAAAGTTATATCAGAAAAAAAAAAAAAAAAACATGAACTGTTTTCCCTCCTACAACTTTACCAAGAAAGCTGGGGTCTTGGGTGATACATGACATGTAAATGCCCACTCTTATATGGAAGCATCTATACGTTGGTTTATCACGCAGAGAGAAATGGGCTGAATTTTTTAGTCTATGTCATGTGAGGGGAAGAAGGACTTGGGTTTTGAAATCAGGCACAGCGTTCGACTCTATGAATCTTGGGTGTTACTGATGGTGAGGGTAGATGGCCCCGTGTACCCCCACGTCTGATTGCCTGTGTCACCTTTTAGTGATATAACCCACCCCCCATACACATCTCCCGGCTGTGGAATATCTTACCTAGCATTCATTGGCCATGCATGACCATGGTTAAGGTGTGGAGACATGCACGGTAGTGTGAGGGCCAAGTGTTGCTTTCATACCGGCCTTAAGATGGAAACTGTGCAGATTTTCCAGTTTCTAATTATTTTGTCCTTTCCCCGTGGCTCAGACACAGCCAAAGCGAGAATGAAAAAACTCAGACCCAGGCATGGAAGCCACCGAAGATGCCTTGCTAGCGATAGATTGCTTTCATCTGCACTCAGTGAGAGGAAGGGTTAGGTTTATATTGTATTTCACCTCTATTCGTTGCAGTGATTTATTCTCTATTTAAAACAATGACCTCAGGCAAGTTACTTCATCTGTCGGGTATTAGGTTCCCTCATTAGAAAAATGGAAGATAAAACCAGGTTTACAGTGGTGTTTTGATGAATGAATAACCAAAGGCATTATTCGACTTACATGTAGTGATATTATCCTATGACATTTAAGACTAGAGATTTTGGTGTTGTAGAGTTCTTGCTGCTTGTCTACCTTAGCTTTTCATTTGCTGTCTGAAAAAAATAATAATAATAACTTGCTGTCCGACCTTGGTTGGATAACTCTCCATAGAGTCAGTTTTCCCCTGCAGTGGACGGTATAGTACCCAACTGATACAATGAGTATAAAAATAAAATTGTTAAAATATGCCCGTATGTGTTATTAGACTTATGTAAGATATGTAAGATTTATTTATTTATTTTTTATTTATCTATTTATTTATGTATCTATTTATTTATTATATAATATATATGATAAATATAATTATATATTAATATATATTATATATACATTTATTTATTTATTATTCCTAACCACAAGGGAGCACACCTTTTGTGTATGCAGAGACCAAAGTTTTGAGTATGTGGCCTAGACAGGAGAATGCATCCTCAGATCTTTGGAGATCTTTGGAGATCCCTGGAGGGATCTTTTCAGAATTCAAGGAGAAAGGGAAAGAGGAACCGGGTGTTCCTTCCCATGTCTGTGGCCAGGGATGAGATGCCAGGAAGAGAAGATGGGCCCTTATTAGCTATAGAGCCCATGAGGGACTAATGGGGAACAGGGCAAGTGTTATTCGATGTTGGTGTCTTTGTGGTGTCCTCTGTGTCTTTTGGGTTTCCATTCAGAATCACTTGTGAGTTTGATTGTGCATCTTAACACAAGGTGATTCTTCTGTAAGGATGTCTCCTGAGTGTAGTCGTAAGACTGGCGCAGAGGAAGGCGACAGGTCATCCATACACGGACCGTCTCATCGGGGGACAGCTATCAATACTAACGATTAAATACTACCTATTAGAGATCTGGAATAGCAGTGACTCAAAAATACCTACTAGTTATGGACTAATAGTTACCCTTAATATGAATATACTATGTAAACCTAGCCTTTGTCTCTACGTCCTATGCCGTGTGCTCAGAACATCGATGACCATAGCCACACCATGATCTTTTGGAATGATTTAATAGATGAATAACAAATAAGTAAATATCAATGAGCTGTCAAATCTAGGATTAAGTAAATAAAAGAAGGAGCAAGGATGACTGAGGAAATGGATGAATAAATGTTTATCAAGGTATGAATTATGTAGATTCTTGAATGCAAAGAGTGTATAACTTCATATTAACTTTTTTATTGCTTTCACTTTTTACCTATAATTGATATATATTGATATATAGTAAACTCACTTGAAGCATGAGATTTTGTAAGGTTTGGCATCTACACAATCAACTTCAAGCCATCCGCCACCCCAAACATTTCCTCATGCTCCTTGGGAATCCTCATCCACTCCTGTCTCTTCATCCCTAGGCAACCATTTATTTGCCCAGTGTTACAAACAAATAACTTGCATTTCCTAGTGTTTGTAATAAATGGCATCTTGCAGTAAGTACTCCGTTGTACTTAGCTTCTTGTAATCAGAATAATTATTTTGAGATTTCTTAGTGTTGCAGCACCTATAAATGTGTGTTGTTATTGTTTTTTTGTCTTTTTCTGAATGCTCTTCCGCAATGTGTTTATCCACCTATAAATGGAGAGAGACTTGAACTGTTTGATGGGCTTGACTAAAGTAAATAAGTTGCTATTAAAATTTATAGACACGTCTTTATATGGACACATGCTTTCTTTTCTCTTAAAAAATCCTTAGTGGTGTCAAGGTTGTATATATGGTAACTCTATGTTCATCATTTTGAGAAATGGGCAAACTGGACCATTTTACATTCCCACCAGCAGCGTCTGTGAATCCAGTCTTCCTTCACATCCTTGCCAATATTTGATGTCATCATTCTTTGTAATCGTAAAAGTTTTTAGTGTTATCTCATGGTGGTTTTAATTGAATGTCGCTAATGACTAATAATCCTGAGCATTTTCCTTTGTGGTTGCATTTTTCTTTTATGGTATTGGATTGATTTTTTTATTATTGATTTAGTTTCTTATATATTCTGGAAACAAGTTGTATATACATAATTTGTATAGAATTTCACCCACTGTTTGACTTCTCTTTTCATTCTCTTAACAGTATCACCCAAACAACAGATTTTTTGAAATTTTTATTGAAGTCTAATTTATCAGTATGTTGAATATATTGATAGATTAGCACGGATTAGCAATATAAGCACAGATCATATTTCTAGATCAATTTTTCCCCTAACCCAAGGTCAGAAATGTTCTCTTTCATTTTTTTCTAAAGTTCTACAGTTTTAGCACTATGGTCCATTTGAGTTAATCTGTTCACATATGTGAGTTTTGGAGAAAAGTTCACTTAATTACATATGTATGTCAGTAGTTACTGCTTCATTTTCTAAAAAAAAGATCATCAGTTCTTCCCTGCACTTCCTTTGTACATTTGCTGAAAATCAGTTAGCCATAGATGTATGGATCTGTTTAAGAATGTACTATTACTCATTAGTGTATTTGTCTATCTTTGTGCAATAGCACACTATCTTAATTACTGTACCTTTAAAATTAGTCTTGGAGTTAGTATTAAACCTCTATTTTTTTTTTCTTTTTCAATATTATTTTGTCTGTTCTTGGTTCTTTGCATTATCATTTGAAATTCAAGACCAGGTTATTGATTTGTAGAAAAAAATCCCACTGGGATTTTGAATTATATTAAGCCTATGGATCAAACTTGAAGAATACACATCTTAAAATATTGCATGTTCTGACCCATTGTTCAGTTATTTTTCCTTACAACAATATTTTATTTAGTGTTTATGGCCACATTTAATTTTAGTCATGTACCAGTGCTTCATAACTTTTCAACATTTGTTCCTAATTACAAAATACTACTATTTTAAAAAATATATTTGATATCAATTTTTGTTTGTTGGTTACTTGTATGCAGAGATAAAAATGATTTTAATATCTTGAGCTCATATTTTTCCATCTGACTAAACTGACTTATAATTTCTAATAGAGTGTAGATTCAGATTTTTTTTACTTAGATAATATGATCATCTGTGAATTATACAGGTTTACTTCTTCCTTTCTAATACAGAGACCTCATATTTACATTTTCTGCCCTATTTCCTTGTCTAAAGCATTATATAAAATGCAAAATACAAATGGTGATAGCATATACCTTGGTTATGTTATGTTATGTTATGTTATGTTATGTTATGTTATGTTATGTTATGTTATGAAAGCTTTCATCTTTCATAATTAATCACAAGGTTAGATGAAATTTTTCATAGATCGCCTCCAGGTTGAATATACTTCCTTCTGTTTCTGGTTCTAGATGTTAGATTTTGGCAAACGCTTTATGTATGTCTATTGAAATATTTGTATTTTTTTCTTAGTTTGTTACAATGAATTACATGTGATTTTCAAAGGTTAAATCTGCATTGCGTTACTCAGATATTCTCAACTTGATCATAACATATTAGCTTTTTAATACATTGCTCAATTTGATTTGCTTATATATTCTTTAGGATTTGTCTCTGTCCACAAATGACATTTAGTTATATTTCCATGGCAATATCTTTGTCTTATTTTAGTATCAGAATAATGGTGGAATTACAAAATGAGTTGAAAAGTATTTTAGTCAAAGCTTTCAATTTTCTGGAACAGTTTGTCTTTATTTTTATTTATTTTTAAAGTTTGATTGAATTGGCCAGTGAAGCCATCTGAGCCTGAAGGTGCTTTCATATTGGATGATGGATATTCTTTTGAGAAAGTTCGAATTACAAATTCAAGTTTTAATAGGTTCAGGGCTATTTGTATTATGTATCTTCTTGAGTGAGATTTGATAATTTGTATTTTCAATGAATTTGTTCATTTCATTGAAGTTGCTGAATTTATTGAAATACAGTTCATACTATTCTCTTATTTTATTTTTAGTATTAATAAAATTAAATGATCTCTTATTCCTAATTTTAAAAGCTTTTGCACTATCTTTTTCACTCAATCTGGCTAAAATTCTATTAATCTTAATTATTTTAATTATTTTTTAAACATTCTTTATAAAAGATCCCTAGTGTTTTAAAGAACTTCAACTGTAAAACCTACTTTACTTTGGAAATATAGAAGACACCAAAGGTCACTCTTCATGACAACTGAGAGCTATATTTAATTGGTGATTCTCTACCTATTTTTACTTTGATCAAGGGGGAATAGAACTTTAATCTCAATACCTTTCATGATACCAACAACTTGGACCATAATGCCTTTGAAACACAATGTCTAACTCTTTGTTCTATGTTTTTCGATGCTTTGGAAAGCAAACAGAGACCCATGCCAACCTACTTGACTCTTTCTTTCATTATTTGTCTCAGGCCATTATTTAGACACCACCTGTACTGGTATAACAGTACATTTGAGCCCAATCTATAATGACTAATTTGTCCAAATTGCATTACTTTTGCCTGTGAACCTCTAACATCTTTAATATGCATTGTGTAGAAAAAACAAAATCAACAACAACAACAGTTATCCATGTAAACCTATTTCTGCACTATATTTTTGTATTTTCTTTCCCAACATGTGTGACTACAAATGTATTATGTTATATGATATTTTATTAATAACTATTTTTGAAGCACTGGTCTTTTTTTATTGAGCATTGTAGTAAGTGATTCACTGGCATCGCAAATCTTATTCCATGATTATTTTGACTGCTTCAATTATTATTCATACTTTTTAAATTAAAAAAAAATTGAAAATATAGGATATTTCCACTATCCAGTGCTACAAAGATATACTCCAAAGTACCCACTGTATGGTCATGTTTTTAATACGGTGTTAATATAGTCACATATTAATGTGGTATCTATGTAAGAAAAGTCTATGGGCTTATTTTATTTAAATATGACCAGCTGTTCTTTGTCTACTAATTTTCTAAATTATCACACTGACAGCATATGACACAGTTCATCACTTCATGTTTCTTCCTCCATTTGACCATTGTTTATCACTGGTCCCTGCGTGAATTCCCCCCCACACTCTGTTTCCTTTCTCTGTCCCTCCATCCTTCCCCTCTCTCTCTCTCTCCCTCCTTTTTTTTTTCTTTTTCTTCAGTATTGAGTACTTATGAATAGATCATGTAAATAAATAACACATAAGTCATTACTGATGCTTCCAGTCTATCTGTTCCCACTCTAGGTAGTGATCCCACCTCCACTGCATAAATGACGAGTTTCGTCAAATCTGATGCCTAATACTGTAGTGTTTGCCAGCCGCAAGGATACATTTGGAAGGTAGAAAAGAAACTTGCTTTGGCTTCTCTTTGATGCTGCTCACCATGGCCCTACCTTCCAGTGTACGCTTGCTTTCTTTACGGTGTCAAATTCACTGTGTAGTTCATCTGCTAAAATTTTGATTCCTGTAATGTATTTTTTTTCACTTCCAGATGGTATTTTTCAAAAGTCTGATCATTCCTGATGATTCCTTGTTATTTCAGCATCTTTGTACTTACACCCTTTTTCTCTAATCATTTTGTGTGTGCCGTGAATTCTCTGTAGTCTGATTGTACATCTGCAGTTGTTTGACCATTAAAAAAAAAAAAATCAGCTGTTTCTCAACCTCAGGTCCCACTTGTGTTCATCTGCCTTTTCATGTGTTTCATATGTTTTGTTGCTGCTGTGAAGACATGCTTAGTTTGCATAGATATGGTTCCTATGGGCCCGAGTTCTGGAAACTGTCTTCTGCAGAGCATGCACATCTGTTCCAGCTGGTGATGAGGGCATGCTCTGCCCCCAGACCCTCCACTCCGCTCTCCCCCACCCCCAGTTTTGGCAGAGAGGTAGGGGAGTAGACATTCAGGCATCTTCATCTTCACAGCCTGTGGTTCCGGCCTGACTCCTTGTCCTTTCTGGCTCCTGGCTTTTCTGATTCACTGCTGCTGCTGCCCGTCTTCCCAGCATCTGCCACCTTGGCTCCAGCACCCACCCCCCCCGTTGTCCACACACTCCTGTCCAGGTTCCAAACATTTTGAGCCATGGGTGTGATACGCAGGCATTGATTGGTCTGCTTCAGATTCTCATCACCTCCCACCCTCTCGAATTCATACTGTTTTGGAGGGAATCCTGAAGACCAACAGTAGCTCCAAGTGATACCTTGGATCTTATTGAAAAGAGAAGAGGTTTCACAAAACTCTCCAGAAGGTCCTTTCTCTTTTTGTTTTTCTCTCTTTAAAAAAAGTTTTTTGTTTTTTTTTTTTTTTTTTTGATGTATGTGTTCATTTATCTGCTCTTCCTGTAAGGATTGGCGGTGCAAACTTTTTAGAAGCGTCTCTGATTCTCTGACCTGGATTTTCTGTTCTGGACTTAACTACCATCTAGAAAAGCCTTTAGGCTTATAAATATCTCTTACTTTTGATGTGAGCTGCCCAGGTCCACTTAGGAGTTTATAGATAGCTCCAAGTCCAGTCATCCCCAACGGTCAGATCATCTTCTGTATTAAACCCTCACCTACCTTTCAGTATCTCCTATATTATTTTTAAACTGTAAAAGGCATAATTATCTCCCTAGTTCCCAAGACAGTAAGCCAATTGCCACCCTGGACTCTACTTCTCCCTATTACTTCTCATGGTACATAGAATCAAGCCATTTTGAGGTTTCTAATATAATGCCTATTCACTGTCTCTGGAATGTGTCCCCCTGTGGCATCCCGAAGCCTGCCCCTCCCCACCCCTTCACGTTCTAATGTAGCCTCTGAACTTATCAGGTTTTCTGCAGTCTTGCCCCTTTTAACTCAAATCCCACATTGCGTTATCTCCTGAGAATTCACTTCTGTGTCTATCATTTGCAGGTTTCTCTCTCTCTCTCTCTCTCTCTTTCTCCGTCCCCCCCTTTCTCCATCTCCCTTCCCAGGTCGACACATTTGGACAGATTTTTGTTTGTTTTATCCAGCAAAAACTCTCTGCAATTTGACATGCCATTCAAAAGGGATTTTTTTTTACAAGATTTCATTCTTTTTAATGGCTGAATAATATTCCATTGTGTATATGTATTACCTCTTCTTTTTTTTTTTTTTATTGGTGTTCAATTTGCCAACATGTAGCATAACAGCCAGTGCTCATCCTACCAAGTGCCCCCCTCAGTGCCCATCACCCAGTCACCCCCACCCCCAGCCCACCTCCCCTTCCACCACCCCTAGTTCATTTTCCAGAGTTAGGAGTCTCTCATGTTCTGTCTCCCTTTCTGATATTTCCCAGTCATTTTCTCTCCTTTCCCCTTTATTCCCTTTCAATATTTTTTATATTCCCCAAATGAATGAGACCATATAATGTTTGTCCTTCTCAGATTGACTTACTTCACTCAGCATCATACCCTCCAGTTCCATCCACGTCAAAGCAAATGGTGGGTATTTGTCATTTCTGATGGCTGAGAAATATTCAGTTGTATGCATAGACCACAGCTTCTTTCAAAAGGAATTAAGCCAGGACGCTTGGGTGGCTCAGTGATTTAACGCCTGCCTTTGGCCCAGGGTGTGATCCTGGGGTCTAGGATCGAGTCCCACATCAGGCTCCCTGCAGGGGGCCTGCTTCTCCCTCTGCCTGTATCTCTGCCTCTCTCTCTGTCTCTCATGAATAAATAAATAAATATATATATATATATATATATATATATATATATATATATATTTTTTTTTTTTTTTTTTTTAAGGACTTAAGCCATACATACCTCCCAGACTTGATCTGATCTTGTCCTGTAGGCTCTGGAGCTGAAGCATGAATGCCACTTATTTTATTTTATTTTTTTTTACTCTTGAATTTATACTTCTGTTATATTGCCTGGTCCTGACAATCGTTTCAGTTAGCTGGTGTGTACGAAGTGTTCAGTGTTTACAGTTGCTGAAATAGGAAGCGGACTGAGAATCACTTACCTGCCCCTGCAATCATGCACATGAGAACTCTATGGATTATATAAGATATATTTTGAGTATGAGAAGGAAAAAGAAAAACGTTGCACCATAATTCATCATCCCTCAATTGTTGACATTTATTGAAGAGGAGACCTATCATTAATGTTTAGACTTAAGTCTGGTGTTGAATGGGTGACTATTGCAGAAGATGTAAAAGTGTGTCGACAGTTTTGTACATTTAGTCCTTTTATTAAAGTTTTTATTTAAATTCTAGTTAGTTAACATAGAGAGTACTATCTGTTTCAGGAGTAGGAAGTCATGATTCATCATTTACATCCAATGCCCAGTGCTCATTTAGTCTTTCCAATAAACATGTTACCGTGTGTGTGTACGGTAATGCCATTTGGCTTTAAAGTGTAAGACTCCAGGTTCTGAAGTTAAATCATTCAAATTTAAATTATCTTGCTTAATAGCTTTCTAACTTTGGACAAAGTAGCAACAAGATTCTGTTTCTTGGGGCACTTGGGTGGCTCAGTGGTTGACGTCTACCTTGGGCTCAGGGCATGACCCCGGGGTGTTGGGATTGAGTCCTATGTCGGGCTCCCTGCATGGAGCCTGCTTCTCCCTCTGCCTGGGTCTATGCCTCTCTCTGTCTGTCTCTCATGAATAAATAAATAAAATCTTTAAGAAAAAAAAATGAAAAAAAAAAACCACAACACCTTAACAAAAAGATTCAGCTTCTTAATTTAAACAACATGAGGATGATAATAACATCTACCTCAAATGCTACTTAAGAAAATATATTAATATTTTAGCAGGATATATGTCACATTTAACTCCATCATCTTCCTCCCGCTGTTGTGACAAATTGTCACCAACTTTGCAGCTTAAATAGCAAAGTTATTATCTCATAGGCCTGGAGGTCATAGGTTCTAAAATTACAGTATCCACATGGTCGCATTCAGTTTGGACACTAGGGAAAAGTCTTTTTCTCTTCAAGGTTTTAAGTGTTTTCCTTAGTGTGTAGCCCATTCTGGAATCCGTAAGCCAAGCAGCGTAGTGTTTCTGGATGTCTCTCTCTGTCTCTTCCGTTGACCCTCTGCTCCTGTCGTCGTATCTTTTATCCGACCCTCCCTATATGTCTTACGAAGACACTGGTTAACTGGACACACCAGAATAATCAAGAACAATCTGTCTTTCATTTTTTCACATCAGCAAAGAAAATAACGTCATAGGGCATAGACATTTCAGGGAGTAAATCCAAAATAAAAGTAGTATGTAGTATGCATGTATGTATTTGGTAGGGAAAACACTAACAGTCATGTTCTATCATTCCAAAGTTTGTTCCAGATACTCAGATACTAGTGGATTGATTACCAGACCTTAGTTGTTTTTTTTTTTTTTTTTTTTTTTTAACCAAACCTTAGTTTTAAAAGAGATTGGAAGGAACATTTTAAAGATATCTAATCAGACCCAATGAGGAAAATACAGAATGGAAAGAATTTGAATATTTCTTTATCTATCAAGCTACAGAAAAGTCATAAAACTCTACTTCTGGAGGTAGACAGTTTATTTTAAAATTTAAAATTTAAGGTCCTTTGAGGCAATATGATGTAATTCATTGTTCTTACCCAACTTTCAAATGTTCTTCTTCTTACCAAGCCTAATATAATTGGGGGAATGTGTGGGTACAAGTAAAACATTCTTTGGATCATATTCAAAGCCTTGTTAACATTGGGCCTGAAACCACAAATCATTTTACCTCACTCATTTTCACTAAAATCGCCATTTCAACGTTGAGGAAATTTTGAGCATTCTAGTCGTGTGTCATTTTTTATCGTAAGCTCAATGGCACGGATGCTATATCAATAATGACGTTTCACATAGCGACCACTGCAGTGTACCCTTGGTGCTTAATAATTTTTTATAATTACTAACAGCAAAAAAGGGTATATTTTGTTTGACATATAATGAACAGGTAATACATGCATACTTGCTGATCTTTGTAACTTCATAAAGAATCTCAAGCAAGATAATGAAAATATTGCAACCACTAACTTGCACCTCTGGTCCCAACCACCGCCGACGGGATTTTTCTAACCACGGCTTACATTTTGCATGTCCAGTTACCTACATTCTATGCATTTTACACACGGAACCGATATATGGACTTTCTGATTATTTGGCTGATTTCATTCAGCATCATTTTGAGATACATCCTTATGCATCATCACTGGATTTATTATTACTCAAGAATTCAGTGACTGAAAACAACTGATATTATCTTGTAGTTTCTGAGTCAGCAATCTATGACTTCTTGATCTTGATCTGATTCAGGATCTCTCATAAGACTGGGATCAGCTTGGGACACCTGGGCAGCTCAGGGGTTGAACAGCTGCCTTTGGCCCAGGGTGTGATCCGGGGGTCCAGGGATCAAGTCCTGCACTAGGTTCCTTGCAGGGAGCCTGCTTCTCCTTCTGCTGGTGTCTCTGTGTCTCTCGTGAATGAATAAATAAATAAATAAATAAATAAATAAATAAATAAATATTTTGATGATGATGATAATAATAATAATAATAATAATAATAATTAGAAAAAGACTAGGATCAGTTCGTGCAAGGGGGATGCAGCTATCTCAGGGATAAATTATGCTGAAAATCCACATCCGAGTTTGCTCACATGGCTGCTAGTGGACTTCAGCGGCACGCTGGCTACTGGCTGGAGATGTCACTTTCTTGTCCTGTAGGGTGCTTTGTGGGATTTCCCACACAAGCAGCTTGCTTCTCTCAGAGCACCAAGCAGGAGAGAGTGCAACAGAGTCAGAGATGACAAGCACGGGCAGGCCTTACAGAAGCCAATATCTTTGTGTCATCTACTTTGCGAAATGACGACCCAAAACTGCTAACTGATTAGGAGTTACTCTGTCCACCTGCACTTAAGGAGAAGAAATCCTATATGTGTGTGTGTCGCTTGCAACAGCAGTCATCCTGGGTATTTGCTGTCTCTGCCCTCTGACACCCTGGTGGCTCGTCTTCCTCCTACAAAACACACTCATCCCTGCCCGAGGTCTTCACAACTATCATCCCATTATGATGTCGGCTCAGTACATAGGATCTCATTATCTAACCCCTCCCAGGTGTCGATGAGGCTCTTTGGCTGTAAGTCCTTAAATCCCTTTTTGATCTGTAGGTATGTAAAACCATAAAAACGTGCTATTTTCCCCTTTATTCCCCCCTTAACACACAATGATGGGACAGACACACCCACAAAACAAAATAAAACCAAGCAAAACCACTATATATTCAAAAAGGATGAAATTAGAGACACAAAGGATTCTCTGCTCTGTGGGATTTTGAAGTTCAGTCAAGCAGATACTAGAAGTTCCTTAACTAGTTCTAAAGATGGAGGATAATTTCCATGAATCCACACTTTGGGTTCTTTTTTTAAATTTTTTTTTATTTTTATTTTTTTTTCCCTACAGCCTGTGTTATCCTTCCATTTCTCATATAACAGTTAGGATGCATTGACTCATGAGCGCTTTTCTTAGCCGGCATCCTGCTATTAGAATTTTGGAAATCTGTCTGCTTCTTCCTAGAATTTTTGAAGAAATGTCCCTATTACACTGGGTCACTTAATTAAATTTTTAAATGACATTAGAACCTTTGTTAATGCAGGTTACCATTAATCTGCGTGGGGTCTGTTTTTGGATTCTCCACTCTGTGCCTTTGATCTGTAGGCCTTATTAACACCAGCGTGGTTTTCTTGTGAAATCCGAAATCAAATAGTTTACATGTGCCAGTTGTGCTCTTCTATTCTAAAACTATGTTGGCTGTTGTAAAGCATGGGTAATTTTCATATAACTTTTAGCCTGTCAATTTCTAAAATTGATTGGAATTCCATGTACCCTATGGGTCAATTTTGGGGAAGTTGATAACTTTATGGAGACTTCCAATTTTTGACTGTGCTGTAGCTTTTGTTTGTTTGTTTGGCTTTTCTTTTTTTTCTAAGCAGTGGTTTATAATTTTCAGCAAAGAGATCTTCACACAACTTTCTTCAAGTTTATTCCCAATTAGTTGGGGTTTTTAATAGCATCGTAAGTGGTATTGTTCAATGTCTTAATTTTATTTTTAACCTTTTGTTAGTATGTAGGAATGTACTCAGCTTTTATTTTTGTATTTATTTTATTTTATTTTATTTAGCACTCAGCTTTTATATATTGTCCTTGAATACTCTGACTTTGCTAAATTCACCAGTGGAGGTGACTGTGTGTGTGTGTCAGCGGGGAGGAGGGTGAGTGTGTCTATAGACATAGTTTTCCTTAGCATTTTCTAGGTAAAAAAATATATATTTTTTTGAGTGTGGAATACAGACAGATTTACTTTCTTTCCAAAATATAGAGTTTTTGTTCGCTTTTTGTTTTATTGTATTTTAGAATTTTCTTATTTTATTTATTTATTTGTTTGTTTATTTATTTATTTTTAGTTTAGAGCTTTCAACACGATGTTGAATATACATAGTAAAAATGGATACACTAAAAAAAAAAAAAATGGATACACTTCCTTTTTTCTCAATGTTAGCAGGAAAGATATCTGGATATCTGTCTTTCATGGCAAAGCATGATGTTATTAGCTTTAGCTCTTTGTGAATCCTGCAAAAGCAGGTTGTGAATTTCCTTCCTGATGTGCTTGTGTCATGAATGTGAGTTCACTTCTGTTGAATACCTCTTATGAATTTATTGAGATAGCTGTGTAATTATCTCCCTTACTTGTCTTACCATGGTTCATTCCATTGTTTGATTTTTGAATGGAAAGCCAACCTGTGATGGACCTCATTAGTTCACGATATGCTATTCATTTTACATAATTCTGGATTCTATTTGCCAGTATCTTATGAAAATATATGTCATGTATTTCCATAAGAGGTATGGGTTATTGTATTTTCTGGGTTTAATTATTGTATTTCTGGGTTTAATATCATACCCTAAATAAATAAAAATTTTTATTTATTTTTATTTTTTTTTAATTTTTATTTATTTATGATAGTCACACAGAGAGAGAGAGAGAGAGAGGCAGAGACACAGGCAGAGGGAGAAGCAGGCTCCATGCACCGGGAGCCCGACGTGGGATTCGATCCCGGGTCTCCAGGATCGCGCCCTGGGCCAAAGGCAGGCGCCAAACCACTGTGCCACCCAAGGATCCCTAAATAAAAATTTTAAAAAAATCATAGTCTGTAAGTTTTTATTCTTTTGAAATGTATTGAGACTTGCATTATCGAATATATGCTCTCTTGGTGAACCTTCCTCATGTACTTGACAAGAACGTGTTGTATGCAGTTGTCAGGCTTCGTGTTTTGTAAAGTCAACTTGGTCAAATTGGTGGATAGCACACGTTTCTCTCTCTCTCTTTATAAATTCATATGTTATATCAGTTACCGAGGGTGAGGTGTTAAATTTACCACCGCTGACTATGTATTTCCCTGTTCTTCTTATTTTGTCAATTTCCACTTCCTGAATTTTTGTGTTCATTAATTAGGTCTGTGTGTATTTAGGATTTTTGCATGCTCTTAATAAATCATGAAATTTTCTCCTGTACCTCTGGTCACATACTTTGTGTTGAAATAGACTTTGTCTGATATTCATAAATTGTACTTTTTTCATGTTTATAGTTGGCTCATATATCATTCTTCATCCTTTCAACCTTCATAGACATTTCCATTCAAAGTTCATTATTTTACTTCCAATCTCACAATTTCTGCCTTTTAATTGGTGTGTTTAGTACATCCTGTAGTTTATTATTATTGAGCTGTCATTCACAACATGTACATCCCTTTAAAATGTACAGTTCATTGGCTTTTAATACATTTGCAAAGGTGCACAGCTACCGCCACTCCCTAATTCCAGAATATTTGCAGTGCCCTGGAAGAGAAACCTCATCCTCCATAGTAGTCAGTCTCCATTACTCCCCCTACCCCCAGCCCTTGGAAACCACATTTGTTTAGAGGTTTTGGCATCACATACATTTTTATACCTCTTGAGTATGCACGTAAGACCCCCCACCACTGGGTGAGAACTAGGTTTGTGTCTCAAAGAGTCAAAGAATGAATCTCAGTGACAAAGGAGAGTGAGTAAAATGAGAATTTTATATGGCAAAGTTACAGAACAAGTTCTGCAGAGTGAGAGGGGTCCTGACCAGGCCAGTGAGGCCCTCCCCTGACAGTCTGTTACTTAGAACTGACTGGGGGGGAGTTTGTGGCCTTCACCATCCTGTGATGCGTGGTTCGAGTAAGGACTAATGATGAGATGTTTAATGACTTACTTCTTCTTTGGCATCTGGTTATTTCTTTGATGGACACAAGGTAACTGTAATAAAAAGATCCCGCCTCTGACGCCAAGGCAGGGTGGTCTGATGTGTTCCCTCTTCTGTGGTTTCCTTATGCCTCAGCATTTCTGGGATTTCTGTGAGCCTGAGCACATGACCCTCTACTTCTCTCCCTACCTAGCCCTGTGTATCCCTTACTCAATGAGACCCTCATATGCTTGGGGGAGGATCCCCAACATGTGTCTTGAGGGGTAGAGATAAAGCAAGTTTCCAAAGGAATTTTTATATGTTAAAATAAACTTACAGGGTCCTGGGGGTTTGAGCTAAGATTGTCTTCTGTCCATAGAAAAGCGTCCACATTCAGACAATTGAATCCCTAGGGGAATGTCATTCTACTTATTCCAAGGACTTATTTCAAAGACTTGTTTCAAGGACCTTTTTGCCCTTAGCAAAGCATCTACATTCAGGCAATTGAGTCTTTAGGGAATGTCACTCTGCTTGTTTCAAGGACTTGAGCTGTGAGTAGTCAGGAATAATTTAAAATTTTATAATTTTTCTTCTGTCTTGGATTGCCACATCAATATGGTAACGGTAGGGTGACATTTTGAAGAATCACCAAATGTGTTGCAAAATGGCTACCCCATTTTAAACTTCCATCAGCGTTGTGTGAGGGTCTCAACTTCGATACATCCTTGCCAACACTTGTATTTTCTATCTTTCTTTAGACTTTTAGCCATCCTAGTGGGTCTGCAGTGGTAGCTCATGGTTTAATTTGCATTCTTCCCTAATGCTAATAATATTGACCATCTTTTCATGTGCTTATTGGTTAATCATGTCTCTCCTTTTGAGAACTGTATAATAATTTTTGTCCTTTTTTTTTCAATCAGGCTATTTGTCTTTTTATTAGTTTGCTATTTATAAATTCTAGATACTAGACTCATATTAGATATATGGTTTATAAATCATTTCTCCAATTTCATGAGTTGTCTTTTCCCTTTCTTGATAAAATGCTTTGAAATGCCAGAGTTTTTAATGTTGATAAAGTTCAACTTGTTTATCTTTTTTTTTTTTTTTTTAGTTGTATGTGCTTCAGGTGTCATTGCTAGAAAAATATTGCCTGTTCCAATGTTACAAAGATTATACCTGTTTTATTCTAAGAGTTTTATAGTTTTAGCTCATTTCTTCTATTTTTATTTTTTTAAAGTTTTTATGTATTTATTCATGAGAGACACAGAGAGACAGAGGCAGAGACAAAGGCAGAGGGAGAAGCAGGCTCCATGCAGGGAGGCTGATGTGGTACTCGTTGATGGGACTCAAGAATCACACCCTGAGCTGAAGGCAAATGCTCAACTGCCGAGCCACCTAGGCATTCCTCTGAAATTTAGTTTTGTTTTCTTAAATCCACTTTATGTTAAATTTTGTCTATGATCTGAGCTTGGGATGCAAGCTTGTGCATATAGATATGGAAATTGTGCTTTTAAGATTTGTTGAAAGAATTGAAGTTGAATTATCCCAGCACACATATTGAAAATCATTGACCTTAAAGATATGGGTTTATTGGGGAGCCTGGGTTGCTCATTCAGTTGAGCGTCTGACTCTTGGTTTCACTTCAGGTCAGGACCTCAGGGTTGTGAGATCTGGCCTTGTGTCAGCTCCGCATTCAGTGGGGAGGCTCCTTAAGATTCTCTCCCTCTCCCTCTGTCCCTCCCCTGCTCTCACTCTCTCTTTCTCTCAAATAAATAAATTAATAAATAAATATTTAAAATAGTATGGGTTTATTTTTGAACATTGATTTCTATCCCACTGATCTATAGGGTTATTTGAACCTGGACCACGTGGTCTTAATCACTGTAGCTTTGTAGTAACTTTTTAAATTTAAATATCCAATCTTCCAACCTTGTTCTTTCTCAGTACTTTTTGGCTATGTAAGTTACTTTGCAATTCCATATTAATATATGGATAATTTGTTAATTTCTACAAAAAATTGGGATTTTGGTAGATAATCTAATAAGTAAAGACTACAATATTAATATTTAAATTTTCTAGTCAATGAAACCAAGTGTCTTCCCTTTTATTTAGGGATTTATTTAAGAAATTCCCTTTACTTACTTTTTTTTTCAGGGATATTTTATAGTTTTCACTGTGTAAGTTTACTCTACTTTTATTACATTTATTTCTAAATATTTAATTGTGTTTAGATACTATTTTAACTTTCTTAATTTAAATTTTGGATTCTTTACTGATCTTTTGTAGAAATGGAATTTATATTTTTATATTCATATTGTATCTTGAAACTTTGCTGACCTTTTTTTAGCACTATTAATTTTTGGCAGGCTGCTTGAGTTTTTGTTTATAAAAAGTCATGTCATGTGCAAAAATAGAGCTACTTCTTTTCTTCTCTTCCAAACCAAATGCTTTTTTTTTTTTTTTTTTTTTTGACTTAATTAGCTTTGCTAGAACCTTCAGTAGAGGTTGAATAGAAGTAACAAGAGTGGATATTTGTAGTGCTTCTGATCCTTGGAAGAAAACTTAAATTTTTCACTATTAAATATAATATTAACTTCTGGGCTATTTGTAGATACACTTAATCAGGTTGAGGACATTCTCTTTTATTTCTAGTCAATTGACTCTTTTATCAAAAAATGATGTTAGATTTTGCCAAATGATTTTTCTGAATCTATGAGATAATCTTATATGTTTTTTATAATACTTATACATCATCTCATATTGGTTGATTTTCGTATGTTTTAAGCAGACTTTATTTCCTGGATAAATCATGCTTAGATGTTATATAATCCTTTAAAAAAAAAAACATATGTAGGTTGCTGGATTTGATTTGCAGATATTTTGTTGAGGATTGTTGTGTTTGTTGTTGTATAATACTGACTTCATATAATGAATTGTGAACTGTATCCTCCTATCTTTGGAGAAGTTTATGAAAGAATGATGAGAACTATTTCATCTTGGATGGATATCACCAGTGAGGCCATCAGGTTCTGGACTTTTCTTTGTGATTTCTTACTGTAATGTTAGGATATTGATCTTCAAGACTACCATGGAGCTGTAGGGGTCAGGGAAAGATGGGAATAGGACACATCAAAATACCACAGAGATTACTTTTCACACCAAGATTCAGCTGTTTTCTTGCTTACATTCTCCCTGGAATGCTACAAGTCATTGGTTAATTTCCCGAGATCTGAAAAAGTTGATTCTTATAATTTTTGCCAATATTCTCATCACTTTTATGGAGGAGAAATATTTAGAAGTCCTTAATTCACCATTTTTTGTTGAAGTTTCCAACACATATATATTTAATATAGTAATCGATGAGGCTGGTAGGCATCCGTATTTTTGTTCTTGCTTTGAGATCTTTGTTTTTGTTCTCCGCTTTACCTTATTTTACTTACACCTTTCAAAGTAATTCTTTTTAACTCTTCTATAAACTTTTTCAGCTATTCATCCTTTATTAATTGATAGTATTGGGATGCCTTGGTGGCTCAGAGATTGAGCATCTGCCTTCAGCTCAGGTTGAGATTCCAGGGTCCTGAGATCAAGTCCTACGTTGGGCTCCCTACATGGAGTCTGCTTCTCCCTCTACCTGTGTCTCTCCCTCTCTCTCTCTCTGTGTCTCTCATGAATAAATAAGTAAAATCTTTTTTAAAAAGTCTTTTAGTCTTTGTCCTTGTCCTAAACAAAATGCATAAATAGCACAGGGCAGTCTCTTTTGGAATCCAGGTTGCACCACTTCACATCTGACACTTCCCATTTGCCGCTCTATTTCCTCTGCCCGCCTGACACTGGATACTTTCTACTCTCCAACTTCCCCTTCACTGTTCATACATTCCCCTTCACAAATGCAGTTCCATAAATTCCCGTCTGTTTCATTTATTTTTTTTTCTACTTTTGTCATGTCTTTCAGTCAAATAATCCTAAAACTCATCTTACAATGATACTTGGCTTTACATAATCAGTTGTCCATTTAAGTTGAAATTTTTGAAACATAGTTATTAAAATATTTATTTCTTCACTGACCACTTTGAGATCTCATCCCTTCCAGCTGAGCCATGTCCTCTAGGTATTATTTTAGTATTCTGACTCCTTTTTTTTTTTTGTAACTTTTTAATCTCCTTATTTATTTTTTATTTGATATCTTTATCAAAATATCATGAATTTCATGATTCATGATATTCATCTATATCATGAATTTCTATGAAAAATCCCAATCATCCTATTTCATTCTTTAATAATAGCTATTGAAAATCAGGTATCTATTGTATATTGGAGACATGGCAGTGAATAAATCTTGGCTGCTGCCCTCAATGGGAATCAAGCAAATCGGGAGATGTGGGACATTTCATTGGAAACATACCATCAGATGGTAACTACTGAATGATAAGTGAGGAGTTCTTTGACATCACCAAGGAAAGGCAGATTATTTGGATGAAAAATTCAGAGACAACTTCACAGAAGATGGGAAATGACTTATTTCTGGGCAGCTAAATAGAAAATATCTAGTTTGAGGAAATGTAATGTGGATGTTGGGCACCTGACCAGCTAGATTATCCAGTGTAGTTTCGCTACAAATTTGGTGTGAACGATGAGGTGCCCAATGATTAGGTTAGATGCATAGATAGGAGCCAGGTGGAGGTGTGTCACGTCTGAAGGCTTTGGGAAGGTCTCAAGTATTTTATTTAGGAAAGGATAAAATTCACATTTAGAAATAACACTAAACTATAATCTACATGGAATGGGCATGGGACAGAAAGAGGAGGACAGGTGATGAGACCCCTTAGGGGAAACTGAGATCATCTCAGAAATTATAAGAGCATGAATTAACTCTAGTCACTGTGATGGAGAGAAGGAGCGGAGTTGGGGAGATTTCTAAAGTGATATCATCACAAGAATTTCAAAAGTTTTTAGTGAGGAGAAATGGAAAAAGATAAAAATCATCATTAGTGCTTATGATTTCATACTGAGTGACCGAAGAGGTGGTGGCTCTGGTTGTTCAACCTGCTAAGAAACAAGAGAAAGTAAAGAATGAGTTCAGACCTACAGCTGAGTAAATTGGTCTTTTTGATTCAAGCATCTCAGACAGAACAGGATTCCATTCTGAAAAGCTTAACTGAGAGGAAAAACTGTGCACGACTGAGACCACAGAATTTTTATTTCCACCTGCAGAGTTCTGTGTGCTCAACTCTGAGTTGAGAAGCCACATACATCACAGAAAAACTTAGCAAGACACTTTGCATGGTCCCCTCCTTGAGACTCAGTCCCCAGTTTCTTTCCTCTCCATTGAAAAAGCTTCAGCATTTCCATTTCCCAACTTAGGACCTGCTGCTTGAGAAGTTTTCATTCTGCTTGCTTGTGCGGAGGGAGCTTTATCCTGTATTTTTTAAATTAGCTTTCTCAAAAAAAAAAAAAAAAGTTACAACTACGTGGTGTTTGGTAACCTTAGAACCATTTATGTTGAATTGATAAGATTAAATCCAGAACACAGATGAATAAGGTAAAAGTTTGGATGAAAGTTAAATTTTAGGAAGAGTGTAAGTTTTTTTATTCTTCTATAGAAACAGAGAAACAGGAGTATAGATTGAGAACTTTGTGTCCTTTCCTCTGGGTAAACTTGCCAATGAGGGACAATTAGTTTCAGCTCCTGCATCTGTCAGAACCATCTCTACTCCGTGGATCTGTCACTCTTTGTCGCTCACTGCACTAAACACTTCTTGGGGGTAAGGACCTGATTTATTCCAGAGCACTGCTTGGTGCGTAGTAGGGTGGATGCGATTGTTTCTCCCGCACAAACAGGCTTTACACCCAGAGTGAACCCAAGTCCTGTGCTGATTCAGACCAGAAGAGCTGCAGAGAAATGAGGAAATTCCAGGCTTACCTGAGAGACATGAGATAGGCGGGGATACAGATCCGGAGATTTCTAGACAGGCTTCAGCCAGACAAGATAAGCCCACTGAGTAAGCATGACCTGGCTTTACCTGGGCCGCCCAAAGCAAGCACCTGGGAGCTGGAGCTAGATTCAGGACGGGATGTGGCAACCTGAGGCATGGCCGGGAGAAAATGATCAAGTTCTTCAGCATCTCAGACTGTGAATCGAGCAAAGGTCAGAGGCTACACTTGGGAATGCGATGATACCTGGGATTTCCTGGTGATTCTTACTGTGTTGAGAGCGGGCCGCAACATGTGATTTTCCACGTAACTGGCCCCCAAACAACCCAGAACTGTCGTTCAGTAACAAAAAGAACATTCATAAAAAAAAAAAAAAAAAGAAGAACATTCATGTAAAAAAAGTAAGAGAGGGACACCTGGGGGCTCAGTGGTTGAGCATCTGCCTTTGGCTCAGGACGTGACCCCGGGGTCCTGGGATTGAGTCCCGCATCAGGCGGGCTCCCTCTCCCTGTGTCTCTGCCTCTATCTATGTCTCTCATGAATAAATAAAATCTTATAAAAAAAAAGTAATAGATATTTATGCAATCAATTAAAACTGAAAGATGTATAAAAGGAGATTGACACGCTCCCTGCAGTGTAGACTTCCTTCTGCCCTCCCTCAAGTTTCACTGGCTTGGATTCTGTTCTTTTCTAACTCTCCATGTGTCCATGTTAATAAATACGAATATTCTATACAGGTAGCTTTTGCTATTTATACTTTAATCTAAGTCAGACCTCAGCTTCTATATTATTCTATATTATTACAGCTTCTATATTATTCTATTCTATATTCTAATGGCTTTCTCAGTCCACAATGAATTTATAGGCTGTCCTTCAGAGCTCACCTATTCACTTTGTCACTTTCATGATAATCCATAATCTATAAAACCATCCCCCTTCAGTTGGACCTGGAGATTCTTCTTCTTCTTTTTTTTTTTTTTTTTTTTACCTCTGAAATAATCAATAAGCATCGTTCATATACAGGCTTCCTTGTACACAGTTGTTTTAGTTCCTCTTGTTTGCCAGGACACTGGCATGTATTTGCTTTTCCTTCTTCCTCTTTGTCTTTCTGGTCTCTCTGGCTTTTTAATTTTGCAGCATTACATGGTTAAGTCCTCCCTTCTACATTTATTTCATTGGTAATTGCACCCTGCTTCATTGCCTTAAATGACACTCTTGTGCTGGATGTGTCTGAAATTTGTAAAGCCAACCACTTGTGTCTTTTGAGCGACAGATGGCATGTGAACATGGCCTCTGCATCTCTACTGAGATTGCCAAGAGATATACCATGGTTAGTATGTTGGAATTAAATTCCCCTTCCTAGTTCCTGTACCTGGTATCCTTACACATCTCCTCCAACTGCAATGTCAAGCTCTTCATAACTGTGGGAAAGATTCTCAAGGAGATGTCTTGATGAGTGCAGAGCCTGATGCAGGGATAGCTCTCACAACCCCCGAGGTCTTTTTTTTTTTAATTTTTTTTAATTTTTATTTTTTATGATAGTCACACAGAGAGAGAGAGAGGCAGAGACACAGGCAGAGGGAGAAGCAGGCTCCATGCACCAGGAGCCCGACGTGGGATTCGATCCAGGGTCTCCCGGATCGCGCCCTGGGCCAAAGGCAGGCACCAAACCGCTGCACCATCCAAGGATCCCACAACCCCCGAGGTCTTGACCTGAGCCAACATCAAGAGTTGGATGCTTAACTGACTGAGCCCCCCAGGCGTCTCCATGATTGCACCGTTTCTGATCACTGTCACTATCACCCTGGCCTGGTCCACCCTGTCATCATCAATTACCTGTTACTATGGTGGTCAATCTACGACTTCTCCTACTTTCATTTTGTTCTTCTATTTTCTGTTCTCTGCAATGAAGTAGACATGATCCCTCTGAGACATACATCAATTATACTATTATGCTCAAAACCCTCCAGTCTCCCTTTCTCTCAGGCAGTAATCCTCTGAGATCTTGCTTCCATCCAAGACCTCCAGTGGATGGCTGAAATCTTGGATAGTGCCAACCCCGGTATACACCGGGTTATCTTTTATGCATGTATACCCTTAGTAAAGTTTAGTTCGTAAATTAGGCGCAAAAGATTAACAGCAATGATGGAACAATTATAATCATTGTGCTGTAATAAAAATTATATAAGTGTGGATATGGTCCCTCTCTCGTAATGTATCTTACTGTATTGTGTTCGCCCTTCTTATGATGATGATGCAGGAAGATAAAATGCATGATAAAGACAAAGGGAGGTGAATGATGTGGGCATTGTGACACATCATCAGGCTACTGTTGACCTACTGATGATACATCGCAAGGAAGATCACCTGCTTCTGGACCACAGCTGGCAGTGGGCAGCTGAAACCAGGGACAGGGAGACCACAGACAAGGGAGGATATGGAATTTCTCTGATATTTTCTCCTACTGCCCTTCTCTGTCCATGCAACTCTGGTCACATTGGCTTCCTCCCAGTTTCTGGAATCTGCTGGTCATGTTCCTAATGCAATTCCTTTACTCTTTATGTTCTTCCTCCCTGCAGTGCTCTTCCCTAGACTATGCACTTGGTTAACTCCTTCACCTCCTGCAAGAATGTGTTAAAATGCTATCATTTTAATATGCCTTACCTGACTCCTTTATTAGATTTCCTTGTTGCTTTAACAAATCACTGCAAAATTAGTGCCTGAAAATAACATAAATTTGGGGTGTCTGGGTGGCACAGTTGGTTAAGTGTCTGTCTTCAGCTCAAGTCATGATCCCAGGGTCCTGGGACCGAGCCCCATGTCCAGTCTCCCTGCTCAGCAGGGCGGGTGGTGGTCTGCTTCTCCCTCTACCTCTTTTGCTCCTCGTGTGTGCTCTTTCTCTCTCTTAGATACATAAATAAAATATTTTTTCAAAACCCATACATTTATTTTCCAACACTTTAATAAGAAGTTTAACATAGTTCTCGCTGGGCCAAAATAAAAGTGTGGGTAAGACTTCATTCCTCTGAGAAAGAATCCATCCCTTTGCTTTTCCCAGCTTCTAGAGGCCTCTCTTAGGTCTTGCATGGAGATGCTTACATTTTAGAGCCAGCAGTGAGCTGTTGAATCCTTCTCACAATTCTGTTTTTCTCTCTCCCTCCCCCCCCACCAGCTGCGATCATTTCTTTACTTGTAAGGACTCATGTGATCAGAAATGTCCCCTCTAGAGAAACCAAGGTAATTTCCTTGTCTTAAGGACCTTGACCTCAATCACACATGTGAAGTCCTTTTTGCCATGGAAAGTAACACTTTCGCAGGCTTCCAGAGTAAAGACATAGACATGTTGAGGGGCCCGCGTTCCACCCACCATATTCCCATGTTTAATATTGAGGCCTCTCTACACCTGCCCAGCCACCTCTGATCTTTCTTCTGTTTTACTTTCTTTCTCTCTGCTTTGTGTGAGTCTTAGTATTTCCGAAATATTATCTATCAATCACGTGTTCTGCTTACTGTATATTTCTCCCCACTGGAATGAACACAAACTCTTCCAGGGTCGGAATCTCTGCATTAGTGATGTATTTAAAATACTAAAATGATGTGTTTACGTAGTGATGTATTTCATACCATATTGAAGTACTTAACTTTAGTACTGATGTACTGACGTTCCAGGACTGGAATACACTGAGTACTCCAAAAGTATTTGTTGGATACGTACTTCTGAAAGTGATCGCCAGATCAAATGATAATCTCACATTTTATTGTCAGATGAATTTTCTAAATGATTGAAGCCATTCACATTTCTATCATCTTCCTTCCCTCTCCCTTCGATATGTAATTACTGCTTTCTTATTTGAACAAAGAGCTAAAATGAACAGTAATGACAGAGTTTTAATGGGGATGAAAACACAACACATGCAAATGTGTGGACAGTGGTTTGAGCCAGTATTTTTCCAAAATTGTACTCTTGTTAGTACATGCTGAGGTTTTTTTTTTTTTTTTTTTTTTTTTTTAATTTAAAACCAGCTGCCAAGGCTGTCTCTTTCTCAGCTGGACCCTAACTGGCAGGTAAAAGAACACAGATGAACTCTGATAGAGAATAGGTACTCCAACACCTCAGATGTCTCCAACTTTAATTGATTGGTTAGCTCTTGAGATTTTCCAACAAAAAAATTAATAGGGAAATTCTCCACCAGCGACGTGACTCCGGTAGTGCCCAAATATTTAGCACCCCCGGATAGGACTCTCTAAGGTATAGCTCATGGATATGCAATTATGACAACTTCAGACTTCAGAGATATGTTATAGTTTTTTATTTTGTATATTAAAATCTCTAATCTGGGATTCAGAGGGTATAATAAACCTGTACTTCTCCTGTTCCTTTTCTCTCTTCCTCCTCACTCCTTTGTTTCCTCCTCTAAGAACACACAGTGAGAAGTTAAATGCTAAAAGCTGAAATTCAACAGGAGACTTTTACATGTTTGCAAAGACCTCTGCTATTTCCAGTTAAACACATACCTTATTTCCTTACACGCACCTAATTTCTTAACATTTTAAACAATTAATGTTAGATTCCTGGTTGAACAAAGTGCCTTATCACTACTATTTTTAATGTAACTTTTTACATATTAATGGATGCATAATTAAAACCAATGTTTATTTATTGTACAAGACCGATATGTTACCAAGAGACTATGATGATTTAATATGGTTTTTTCTTCTTTACATCAATCACTTATTAACAGTTCAGTGGAGTATTGTTTCATCGGCTTATGGTTTAAAATATAACACACGCCGTAAAAAAATATAACACGTTCTGGAATGAAGGACGCATAATAAATTTAACAACATGTATTTCCTATGATCCTCACATTGCATCACTTGTATTTAATGTGTTGGGAAAAGAACAGTAGTGGAATTGCTATCAAATATTTCTGACTTTATTCCTGAATTCCACCGGAATTTGTAAATACGTGTTTCCTACTCATAAAAAACATACATAAAGCATGTAGCTTAAAATATTACAATTTTAAGTCAGTGGCCTATCTTTTTAACATAGCTTGAAGTCCTCACTAAAAGCAACTTTTGAAATTAATTGCTCTGCCACCATCTTCTTAACCTTTTAAAGTTATTCTTCCCGAAGGGATAGAATATTTTCTTAGCAAGGAACTCTGCTTTGGAGTGAAAGCTATAAATTTTTAGGTCCTGATCCTAATGGGGTCTAGGGTGAATAAATAGTTTTCTAGGAGGAACTCATGTGAGTCGCATGAGCTTTCTAAGTGCCATAGGTTACTACTTAACACTAAGAAGGGGACAATTTATTAAAGTAATGCCAGAGAAGTGGTCATTTTGCTTTACTTGGGTGATTATATTTTCTTCCTTCATTCTCCTCCCCATTTCTGTTCTCTAAAGAGCAGTTAATTAGCCCTACTTTGTCACGTGATAACAAACATCATCTCTTCTTGCTTTAGGACAATATCACATCTGTCCTTCAGCACAAAAATATCACTTACTTTGCAAAATCTCAGGACTCCAGAAGTATATTCCCACCACCGTGTAAGAACCTGACGCTGTTCTCTCTGTGGTATTTCCAAACTGTGTACTAAAAGGAGTTCATATATATGACTCAAATCAACTTTGTCTTCTAAATATTTTCACATATGTCAGTGTAAAATACAATGAAAATCCCTCTTAAATAGTCTAATAGCTAGCTCGACTCACAACATCCTATTTCACTGTTTCTAAATCAGCACCATGTATATGTCCAGAGTATTTCCCACCATATGTGCTCTACTCCCAGTTCTTTTGATGGATGTCTCATTGCTGCCTATGCCCAGAGATAACACATTTTTATCCTGGTTATCTATATTTCCTGATTATCTGTATCAAAGAGCTGTCTCTCCATACCTTAAGATTTTTAACTCTACTACTACCATTATTGCTCACCTATTTCATTCATTCATTCACCCATTCATTGTTTCTTCCCTTAAAAAACCCTAATATACAACATGTGCTCTTCCAGGATCTTGAAACTCACTTATTAAGCAAAAGAAGTACAGCTGGTGGGATCCTTGGGTGGCGCAGCGGTTTGGCGCCTGCCTTTGGCCCAGGGCGCGATCCTGGAGATCCGGGATCAAATCCCACGTCAGGCTCCCGGTGCATGGAGCCTGCTTCTCCCTCTGCCTGTGTCTCTGCCTTTCTCTCTCTCACTGTGTGCCTATCATGAATAAATAAAAATTAAAAAAAAAAAAAAAAAGAAGTACAGCTGGTGTTTCTCTCAGGCTTCATCTCTGTTGTAAAGTATGTATTCCAAAGTGAACTGAACATTTGGAAATGGGTGGATGGTGGACAAGAGCTAAGCCTGAGAGTAGACCACTTTGTTGTTTCACAGATGGTTATCATCATAATCCTATAAGTTATTGATTTGACTACATGCTACTGTAATAGTTTCCCATCAGTGTTAACACATAAACTAATCATTCCAAGATTCAACTAGGCCAGCTGAGAGATTTTTAAAAATCCATTAATGAAATGATTATTGACATTGTATTGAAACACTCAAGCTAAGCATTATCAACACCTTATATAATTCAAATACATGTTTATAACATTTTATTAGAAATTTTACTATGTTGTCCAATAATATAAATACTGCTGAATTATAAATCACTGATTTTGTTGCACATCTATTTTCAAATTAGACATAAGTTCTGAAATATTTAGGCTTAGTTGTTTATTAATCACAAACACTTTATGAATGTGGAACCAGATTCAAGTCTTAAAATCTAGGGCAGCTCGGGTGGCTCAGTGGTTTAGTGCTGCCTTCAGCCCAGGGTGTGATCCTGGAGACCTGGGATTGAGTCCTGCTACGGGCTCCCTGCATGGAGCCTGCTTCTCCATCTGTCTGTGTCTCTGCCTCTGTGTGTGTGTGTGTGTGTGTGTGTCTCTCATGAATAAAAAATTAAAAAAAAAAATCTTAAAATCTAAAGCCATAATATTACTCACATTTTTTTTCCTTTTATTTGAAGTGACTACCATTCTATATAAAGCATAGAGGGTGTTTTTCTAAAAAGATATTTTATTCATTTGTTCATGAGAGACACACAGAGAGAGGCAGAGACACAGGCAGAGGGAGAAGCATCAGGACCCAGGGTCAGGGCATGAGCCAAAGGAAGATGCTCAACCACTGAGCCATCTGGGCGTCCTGAATGTGTTATATTTTTAATATATGCTTTAGAATGACAACTTTACTATTTCTCTTAGGTGCTTCCATTGCGGGTCTACACACATAACCCCATTCTTTAAATATGATTAACTTTTTAATAATAAAAACCCTAAATTCTACATAAAGTAACATCAAAATGGCCTCTTTAAGAACATAGAAGAATATAAAAATATAACTTGAAAATAAGTCATTTGTCATCATTGCAATGTCTTTCTGAAATTAGTTGTTAGAAGTGTAGTACATTGCTCCAAAAGGATTTTAAATTAGTTATATAAATTTATAATTTATATATAGCATAACAATAGCTAATAAAACTGTCTCATGGTTTATTTAAAAGCAAAAGTGTTTGAGAAAATGTTTTAAAAAACATTTGTTTAATAAATATGTTGCTTTTACATTTCTATGATATTTTGCAGGTGTCTGCTTCATAAATAATAAATCCCTCTTCTAGGTGCTAAAAAGATATGTCAAGAAACACAAAGAAATTACTAAATACATTTCCATCCATGCATACAACTATCTCCACACAACTCATTCTGCATTCTACATTCAGTAGTTAATTTACTAATGAAGTGTGAATCTTTGAACGCTATGTTTTTCATATTTTGCTAATGGATTTCTTCCTCTTCTTTATAAAGCTGAAAAAAAAGTATTTTCAAAGGATATAATTTGTTGAATCTTGCTAAGTGATTCCTATCAGAATTTGTTCCTGTTTATATCTTATGTGTTTTTGAGAAGGAAATAGGATTATTTTTGATAAACTATTACTTATATTTCAGTTGCCTTCATTTTACCATAGAACAGTCCTTTGTCGTAGTTTATTATATTTTTCCATATTTTACCTTTTTAAAATAAGTCTTCTAAGAGTTCAGAGACTTTAAAATAATCCTTGAGAAATTTCTCTTTATTATGGCAAGAAACTTAAAGGCTATAGGAACAAGGTTATATTTTTCAATGTTTCCAGAAATGAGCAAAACGTGAGTAATTGAGGTTTTGTAACCAAAAAGGTTTCATATGAAGTATAACTGTTCACGTCTCTTGGGAGAAACAATTCTCCAATTATATGTTTGAGATATAAGAAACTATTGTGTTTGTTTCTAGCAGTGGCACTTATGGAAATATTTAATTAAAATGCTACAAGTTATAATAGATCATGAAATATGAATTATATAAAGTTTAAAAGCATTTCCTGGGGTGCCTGGGTGGTTCATTCCATTACGCGTTCAACTCTTGATTTCAGCTCAGGTTATGATGTCAGGGTCATGAGACTGAGCCCCCTGTTGGTCTCCATGCTGCTTGGGATTCTCTCTGCCTTTACCCCTCCACCGATGCTCACTCTCTCTCACTCTAAAATATTTAAAATCTAAAAATAAATAAATAAATAAAGATAAAAAAGCCTTTCCTGATATTTAAATGACAAAATGAGTGATAATTTGTCAGTGTATTTTAATTAATTAAAAAAAGGCCTATGTATTGGTTAAATGAATCACTGCTATTTAAATTTCGAGTTAACATTTTCATAATTAAAAAAAATAACAATAAAATAAAAGTGCCTGGCTGGCTCAGTCAGTAGAGCATGTGACTTCTGATCTCAGGGTCACATGGGTTTAGAGATTATAAAAATAAATAAACAAACTTAAAAAAATCTGAATCTTCTCCTACCCTGTATATTTTTCTTTTTTTTTTAAATTCTAAATTAAAATTTCTAATTTCTAATTCTAAATTTGTAGTAAAGTGACAATTAATTTAAAAAAATTATTATTCCTGGAAGTATTGAAGGCAATAGTGATTTACTGGTAATTTCTTTTTCCAGTTCTATTTTCTATAGTTAGTGAAGTTGTGATATAGTAGAATTACATCAAGGGTTATAATTTTTCTTTTAATTAGTTTTGTTTATTAATTCCTATTAAGTAAATAATTGAATATTTTAGATCATGATAAAAATAGCCATATCAGTACCAAGTAAAGAAAAATTGCAGAAAAATAAAAGATTATAGTAACCTGTGGGACACTGTGGAGAGAAGAAAAATTATAATCAAAGTAAGTTAAAAATTATAGATATACAATTTTATGGTAACATTATGGTAATGTTACATTGTAATGTAATTGGGTGCTAAATTATTTAATTTTTCTTTTGCAGCTACATTCCAATTCTGACAAAGGCGATGGATCTGTCAAGTACATCCTTACTGGAGAAGGTGCTGGGACTATATTTATCATTGATGATACCACTGGTGATATCCACTCAACGAAAAGCCTAGACAGAGAGCAGAAGACCCACTATGTGCTTCATGCCCAGGCTATTGACAGACGAACAAACAAACCTCTTGAACCTGAATCCGAGTTCATAATCAAAGTACAAGACATCAATGACAATGCTCCAAAGTTCACAGATGGACCATACATCGTTACTGTTCCTGAAATGTCAGATATGGGTAAGACAAATCATTCCTTACTTTGACAGTTAATATATTTTTGAGAATCCAAAGAAATAATCTGTGAAGACCAGTTTTTCATTTTGTGTGTGTGTGTAGAAATCTGAAAAATTTTCAAAATATTTTATGTTTACATGTGGCTTAAGGTGTTAAAGAACATTAGCTCTAGATATTATAATATTTATTAAATTAATTTCTGAAATTATAAGTAATGGTTTGGTGTCAAGAAAAAAAAAATAAACAATCATTAATGGGAAAACACCTGCAATTTTTGCTTGATACAGCTTTTAAGACCATGTAGTTTCTTCATGTATCTTCTATGAAGATACCAACACATTCAAGGCAATAGTTTGCATAAATAAAAATAGACAATATAATGTCTGAAATCTTTTGCTACTTGTCTTACTTAAGCTTGCAGCTTATGACCAAATTGTAATAGCCTTGAAAATGCAAGTAATTGCTGCAGTATTCAATAAAACTTTTTAGATACTCATAAGCATTTACATACTTTATTTTAAAACATAGAATAATCCTTAAAGTCTTTTGGACACTATTTTAAAGGTGAATAAGCCAGCATACTGTACTTAAGTGACTCTCCCAAATTCATATGTTGACAAAATGGCCAAGAAGAAGTCAACACTATGTTCTCCTGAATGTAGAGCTTATCCTTCATTTGATGGGTCAGGAAATCTGACGATTTCACTCTGATGATCTGAGGCTTTCTCATCCCTTACAGATCTCTGTTGTGTAGCTATTTTATTTTATTTTATTTTATTTTATTTTATTTTTTTATTTTATTATCTCCTATGACAAATTGTCTAAATCATTAAAATAAAGTTAAGCCATGATAATTTTTTGACTACCTCTGTAAGACTCTAAGCTGGGATGTAGAACACATTTTTTTGTGTGTAAAGATTTTATATATTTGAGCTTATGTATGAGTATTACATATGTAAGCATATATGACTAGTAGTTTGAGCTAAGGTTATTATAGTCACTAATCAAATTTTTATGTATTTGGATATATACATAAGTGGTTTTTTTTAAGTGGGTTTTTTAAGTTTGATTTTTAAAATATTTTAGAGATGTAACTTGACATACAGCACTGTGTAAGTTCAAGAGGTATGGCATGATACCTTGACATACACATATCGTGAAATGACTATCACAGTAAATGTAGTTCATGTCCTTCATGTCATATCCATATGTTTTTTTAAGGAAAGATTGTGGTTTCTTCCTTCCTTGCTCCAGTCCATTTTATTTCTTGTGAGCTAGGCAGATGACTCCTGAAGCTGTTGGGGAGGCAGGTTAGAAAGAGGAGACTCATTCTTCTTGATCAGAATCTCAGAGTAGAAAGTAGTTCCATAAGAGAACACAGGGCTCAGCCCCAGAGAGCCTGTGCAGAGGCCCAGAGGTCACTCAGGCTCATTGGTCTCTAAGGAAAATCGGAGGGAAACTGAAGGCCCAACACCATAAAGCCTGGAAGGTGAGAGTTTGTGTAGCATCTCTAGGACAGACTTCCTTCTCTCGCCTTGTCCAGGAACTGACACCCCATTTGCCAATCCCTCTATCTCACAGAAGTGAATAGTTCTGTGACTCCATCATTGGTGAGAAAGCCATTGGTAAGGATGCCTCCAGAGGCCTCATGAGAGCCCCAACGAGCACCCGTGAAACCACCATAAGCAGGGGGCAAAGCACCAGAGAAGCACAGGCAAAGTCGTTGTCCCCAAGAAAGTGGACTGGACAGTAGATCACAAAGCACTGGGGTTGTCAGGATGCTACAAGAGATTTCTGTGGCTCAGAGCCCGTGCTTGCTCCAACTAGTAAACAACAAAATATCAGTAGATGATTGACACATGGATGGTCATTGATAAGATCCAAATTATTGCCCTGGAAGCTGAGAACATATGGGACTGGAAGAAGTAGCTCAAAATCAGAGAGGAAAACAATCCCCAAAATGTGGGAATTGTGGTACAAGATGAGACTTAGACGATATGTTCACACCTATTGTGTGAATGACATATGTTCCCACACAGCCAAAAAAGAGTAGATGAAGGAAAGAACAGTATTTTTTTTCCCTTGAGGTAAAGAACATATTGAAATTATGAGTTTAATAGTCTTTGACGGAGGGTTAAAATAAGAGTCAAACCTAGGTGAATCCTGGCAAAGTACTTATAGCCTAAAAGAGAAAATTTTATAAACTTTCAGATATATTTTAATTATCTACTAATATATATGTATATATGCATGCATATATATAATATATAACATATATAATATATGTAAATATATATAATATTTATATTATATTTATCACTTGAAATACCGGATTCCAGTTGACAGTTGAATACACAACCTATGGAGAAAAAAGAAATACTCAAGCCCTAAATCCTTTGTTCATCAAAATATGATTCATTTATCAAGGTAAAAAATAAATGTTGGAAAAAAAAAATAGAAAAGAAATGTTTGGAGAAGGATCCAGAAAGTAGATTGTCACCTTATCTAGAAATATATTTGAGAAAATAGTTGAAATTAAAAGTTACTGAAATGAATCCAAACAGAGATCCTCAAATTCAAGGAAAATGACAAGGAGAGGAAAAGAAATAGTAGAAATGTACCCTGAAATATTTGTGTGTGTGTGTGTGTATACAGTTGAGTCTAATTAGGTACATTGGGGGATGCTGAAAGATACTGTACAATCTAAGAATCATGAAGCTTAAAGGAATCATTGCAGCATAGGCTGTAGTTTTAGGACTTGGGAAAAAGTCACAACATGTCAAAGTCCTCATCCAGGTCTTGAGAGGAGGGTGGGAATGGGAAATAGTTGCTATTCTTAATTTCTTTTACTGAGATGAGTACGGCTGAGGTGAAATATTGAACATCTGAAAGAAAGAGAGGAAAAAGAGCAAAACAGTAGGTTTTAAGTCACGGTATTACTGTGCCTCTAGGCCTGATTTCATGGAGAGAAAGAGAGAACTCACTGAGGGGAAAAAATAGATGAAAAAGCATCATCGTGGCATCTAATGTGCTTTTTAGTCTGAACGTATAGAAAGTGGAAACTAATGGAGGGAAGAATTCACTTGGCATGCATGCTTGGGGGAGGGGATGAGATTTTGCACTGATTCTGAAGTTAGGATTTAAGAGCTAGCAGGGAGGTAGAGGAGGGACCAGCGGCCAGTGGCAGGGGTCAGCCCGCCGTCTGGTTCTGTAAATGACGTTGAACTGCAACCCAGCCACCCCCATGCCTTTAGATATTGCCTGTGGTAATTTGGGCAGGATGGTGGCTGGATTGAGAAGATGCAGTGGAGCTGGTTTGATTCCCAAAGCCTAGAGTGTTTCCTGTGTTGCCTTTTACAGAACAAAGCTTGCCGGCCTCCGTTGTAAGGGCTTGCAGGGGGTGACACTGGAGGCGGGGGGATAATTAGAGGACAGCGTTGGGGTTCTCATAGGCAAGGCATCTGCTGCTCTAGGCAGTTGGTGCTCTGCTGACCTGCTGGATAGACCATGTACAGGAAAATCTGCTATTTGTTAGAAGCCACTGGGGTGGGCTTCTCCCCTTGAGGTGAATACAGTTAGTGACACAACCAACACCCGGCCTGCCTTTTGGTGTTACTACAACTCAGGTTTGCTCAGGGCCCCATGCTGCAGAATCAGATAGTCACCTCCCACATTTCCTTTTTCATCTAGGAGTGACTGTGTGACCTAACTCTAGCTGATAGGACAGGATGTAAGTGGAGGCCGGTGGGGTGGGGTGGGGCCTCCAGAAAAGAGAGAAGTTTCCAGAGAGGAGCTAGCTGGCACACCTATTTCACCCACGGCCCATAATGCAGACGTGGTGTGGAAATGCAGCAACGGCTTGCGCCATCAGGAGGGAAGCCTCCTGCTAAGTGAGATGGGGCAGGAAGTTAGGAGGGTCTAGAAAGAATGATTCTGTGGCAGAATGGATGCTCCAGCGGAGGCCTGCCAATCCCCAAGCCATTCTTAACCAAATAAAACCCGTTTCCGTTTAAACTCTTTTGTTGGATCTCGAATACATGACACTATGTTGACTCTGAGTTGGGTACTTGGACGACTTCTAGATGTAACAAGGACCTCAAAAGCAAAGAACTAAAACCGATACTGAATCCAGAAGAATTGTGAGAAAAGTTTCAGCATCAGATAAGACACGAGGTTGTCATCTTTGATGAAGCGTGCTGATTAGGGAACGACGCAGGAAATCATCCCTTCTTTCCCTTTCTGGGTAGTCGTGGTGCTAGATGATGTTTGCCATGGCAGCAATCTTCCTGGTTGCCTGTGTTGCAGCTGACAGTTGATTTCAGATATTTAAATCTTGCCAGCCATTGACTGCAGAATTCATTGCATCCATAGAGTTTTGATCAGCAGGAAAAACGAAATCGGACATTTGAATGTTGACTTTGAGATCTTCAGAAAATATAACATTGATTACTCCAAAACAACCAGTTAATTTTACCAGGATGTGAGGTCACAAGTTGTCCAAGCGGTAATGATCACTGGCACAGCATCAACAGCATTGAGGGATGTTTATTGAGCGCTTACTGTGTGCCAGGATTGCATGCCATTTGTCATAATTTTGTGTCCATACCATCAAAAGGGCAACATTATGGTTACCCTGGTTTTGCAGAAGATAAAACTGATACATAAAATGAAATAATTTGCCAGACTACATGGTGCGTAAGAAGTGCAACTGGGAAAGATTTCTTTTTTTTTTTTTTTTGGGAAAGATTTCTAAGCCAGACAGAGATTCAGCTTTTGAGTTCCCGATTTTTTAATATGGTTAAAAATGTAAAATCTGGATCAAGCTATTGGTGAGATAATTATGACCAAAATAGTACATGTTCCAGAATCCATATGGTTTATTGAGCCAGAAGTGGGGATTTCCTTCTTAACATGTGAAGCTAATTCAGTGCTATTATAATGTTCCTTTTGGTTTTAGAGGATTGGATTTGGGGATGACTGCATACCACGAAAAGGAAAATGAATCCTAAATTGCTAGAGAGTAAGGGAACAGACATTTATTTAAACTAGAAATCTAATCTCTAGGGAATCCTACAAGAAAACGCTTTGGAAACAAAGATATTTTTTAATAACTCCAAAATGTATATGTTGGATATAGTGTAGATAAAGACAATGGACAGTTTCTAGATTTTTGTGCCAAAAACTAAGATAATTATTGTGATGCACATAGTGTGGGCAGTGAAAGGAATGGACGTATCAAGGAATGGGCAGTAGCCTCACTCACTAAGCTGAGGGAGTGGGACTCAGGTGGAGGACCAGGGTCCTCATGGGGCTGAGACAATTGGAGAGTGTGGTTTTCCCCGAACTGAAGGACAGAGGAAATAGTAAATGAATCTGTCACCAAACTGTAAAATCTAAAACTTTGAATCTACTAATGAAACTACAACCACGAAAAAACAAAACAAGTATATGAAGGACTTTTCAATGTGAGATAAAAGACACAATAGGCCACCATCTATAAGACATGAATTTGAATGAATAAACATTTGAAAATGCAGATGTCAAATCATAGGGTTAGGCCTAATGAGATGAAAGATGAACTGATATACTGGTAAGCATGCCTGGCTGTCCAGGGGACTATTTTTTTTTTTTTTATTTCATAAGGGGATTTTTTAATACCAAAAATATGTCACAACCAAATAAAAAAATGGGAAAATTGCATTAGCATGGGATTCACAGGAAAAAAAAAAAAAAAAGAACCATGTTAATTCTCCAAAGTAAAACATCAAATTTCACTAATAAATTAACAAACCATTAAGGAGAAGGTGAAACCATTGTTCATCTGCCAAGGTGTACAAGTTTGATGATTCACAAAGTTGTTCCTGTGCAGAGCCGTTAGCAGAAAGGTGAATTCCCACAGGCTTTTTCTTTTTTCTTTTTTTTTTTCTTTTCTTTCATTTCTTCTCTTTTTCTTCTTTTCTCTCTTTTTTTTTTTTTATTTTTGGATAGCAATTGAACAGTATTTTAAATTGAGAACATATCCTTCTGTGGGACAATCTGTATTACAGAGAACTATCCTATAGGTGCGTTCACATGGTTGCACAAAGACACATGTGAGAGGATGCCCGCTGCAGTATTACTCATCACAGCAAAACATGGGAGCACACTTAGAGTCTGCTAATAAGGAAGTTTTCAGGTAAATGACTCTTCAAAAACATGCAGATTCCCTATGTAGCCCTCAGATGAATGAATTAGTATGTATACACTGACCGAGCATGATCTATATTGATTAAGTGAAGAAAAAAATTTCACAAATGTATGTGGAATAGTCTACAGTTTATTTTAGAAAGTAAGGGTGTGTTGTACAGTGGATGTGCCCATTGGATGTATCTGAAAGGAGCATATATATTGGGGAAGGTGATCACTTCTAAAAATGGGTTGTGGCTTTATCTGCTATCAGAGAAATGCATTTTTCTTTATCAAAAATATATATATTATTTATGAAGTGATAATAAAGAGTGAAATGCAGACTTGTGATAAAAACACTTTAAATAACAGTAATGCTTAAAGGTATATAGATTTCTAATCATAGTAATGGCTAATAGTGCAGGTGGGTGACAAAATTTTTTCTCAGCATATGGTGCCTGATAAATTCATTGCTTTCATCATATACTCATTAATTCCACTTTGAATTACCCAGCTATTAAAAAAAAAATCCAGGCAGCCGAGGTGGCTCAGCGGTTTAGCACCTGCCTTTGGCCCAGGGTGTGACCCTGGAGACCCAGAATCGAGTCCCAAGTCAGGCTCCCTGCATGGAGCCTGCTTCTCCCTCTGCCTTTGTCTCTGCCTCTCTCTCTCTCTCTGTGTCTCTCATGAATAAATGAATACAATCTAAAATTAAATTAAATTAAATTAAAGTAAAGTAAATTAAAGTAAAGTAAAGTAAAATAAAATCTCCCTTTTTGAATCTCTTTAATTCTTTTTGGAAAGAAAGAGAGCAACAGAGGCAAGGCAGTTTATGTGCTGAGAACTAATAATGGCTAGTAATAAAACAAGAAAAAAGAAAAAAAGAAAGAGAGGAAAGAAAGGAAGAGAGAAAGAGAGAAGAAAAAGAAGAAAGAAAAGAAAGAAAGAAAAAGAAAAAAAGAAAGAAAGAAAGAAAGAAAGAAAGAAAGAAAGAAAGAAAGAAAGAAAGAAAGAAAGAAAGAAAGAAAGAAAGAAAGAAGAAACAAGATCCCTAAATTTGAACAGGCTGTGGACATAGAAACAGAAAATTTCAATAGAGCGTTTGATAAGCGGGTGTAACGGGAACATAAGGAGGGACAGTGATCCAAGTTGCAGACTGAGAGACGTCGTCAGTTAACCTCCTGTAGCGTTAGACAAGGGTTGTGTGTAGACGACACAGCGATGAAAAATAATTTTGCCTTCCCTGGGGGTTTATGGTCTACTAAGGTGTGTGTGCGTGTGCATGTGTGTTGTTAAGGGGGAAAAGAAACAGGATTGTCATGCAAATGATGCACTCCCTTCCCCTTGAGCAGAGCCTGCTATGGGAACCCAGGGAAGCAGCATGAGAGAGCCCTGGGGGAGGGGGGGGAGTGTCTATCCGGCCATGGGTCCCTGGGTCCCTGCAGTGCTAGGTCATAGCCCCGGAGCCCCCCACATAATTGCCCTGTGCTCTAGTACCTATGAGAAAAGCAAAAGGTGCTTGCATGTTTCTTGTTAGTGGAAAGTAATCGTCAGAGTCTGTGGTGTCCTGGGTGGTTTGACAAAGATGCAACGTGAGCTGGAGTGTTTGGCTGTGCATGCTTTACTCCAAGGTTTTTCTTTACCTCTTAGGTTTGCATCGTGTAGTTTGAACCGTCATCCAGGGAATCCTACCCCTCCACAGCAGGTTCCCAACTGTACTCATGGTCCTGTTGGACTCGGTGGGTCTTTGCTGTGGAGGACTGTCCTGTGCCTGGCGGGGTGTCCAGCAGCACCCCTGGTCTCACACACTAGGTGTTGGTGGCATCTCTTCTACCACCACCATGCGACAGCGTCTTCAGATAGTGTCAGATGCTCGCTGCAGGGAGACTATTTTTTTAAGTCATTCCCAAATGGAAACATGAGTTGGAGAATATGATTTTGGTTAAATTTATAGTCCCTTCCAAAGGGAATCTTGTAGTGTTAAAATACTCATATGTTTCATGACTCAAGATGACTCTCCTCTGCCCAGGTCAGCAATTTTCATGGTTAAAAGTCATTGCCATATTCAAATGCCTGTTATGAAAACGGTGAGGTATACCAGGGATGAAAGTTCGGTTATTTGTGCTCACAGGACAAAGAGGAACAGCATGGCTACTTGATAGTCACTATGGCTCTCATTTTTTAAAAGAAAATCTGCTTGTCGTTATAGCGTTGTTAATTTAGAAAAGGACTTTTGGGATTATGACGAATGCCTTGTAAGCTACTGGCTGTCATAGTCTTTTTTTTTTTTTACTTATTAAAAATTTGATCAAATAAAACAAAAAGAACCTGTGTGGACAGAAACACATGATAATATTATGGACTGATTAGGATAGTGGAGACACTTGTACACATTTTATCAATGAATATTTAACATTTTTTTCTTTTTTTCCTCCAGTACATTGCAGTACATTATCATGCCATCTTTATGATTTCACCACCTCCTAGAAATTATTCTATGCAGTAATTGTCTTCTTTGTCCTTTAAACAACTTTAAAGAAATGCTTCTTTAAATATTATTTTATGTAACTTTATTAAAAGTCTAAGTTTTTCAGAGCTGAATTTTAAGAATATAAAATAAAAAGTTAATAATACTGATTATCATGGCACAAAGAGGAAAATAACTATGAGATTAAATTATACCTTTTCAAGTCAGTGGTCTAGTGCATGTGTGGCATTTAAGAAATGAAAATAGGATAAGTAGAAATGTACTTGTAAACAACATTGCCATTCTCTGAAAGGACATTATAAATGTCTTAAGACATTTAGTGATACTAGAATGTCATATTGTTATAAAAAGCTGGTAAAAGTGTTTTTAGCATATATATTGAGAAATCTCTTTAAAAACAACTAGGACAATAATTTTAAAATAATTGAAAACAATAATGTCGTCTCCTCTATTGTTTTATAGAAATATACCCGAATGTTTACAATCATAATCTCCTTTTACCTACAATCACCTAGAATCAGTAGTTTTTAGTATGTTTTACTTTAATTGCTTTACTGTCACTGTAAATTTTCAAAAATAATTACCTTATATCCACCAATTGTTTTGAGACTAACTATACTAGATCACAATGCAATTTGCCTGAAAGTAAATTTCACGTCTTTTTTCCCCCCACAACAACATATATATAAGGAATTTTATAAATCTCTACTTCTCTTCTGTATATTAATAAAAGACACCTAGAAGTGAGAATCATTTAATACTATTTAAGATATAACAGACTATAGAAATAATGAATTTCAATTTACGGGAGAGAGGACTAATACTACATTTTATTAAGATTCTAAGCATGTAACTTATGAACTTAAACGTCAGAAGTGCACTGATTCTTAGTTTGACATAAAAAGAAATGATATAAAGAAAAAGAAGAGAAAAAAGTTTTGCTATGTGATCCTTAATAGCCATGAGGTGCCTTGTCCTTGGAGATGTATTAAAACATCCTAGTCTTTTTCGTGTCTTTGTTCTTCTCCAATCTCTAACTCCCAGGCCTATTTCCACTTGCAGCTGTGTTCTTTGTTGCAGAGCAACAAGAAGAGACACCAGCTGTGCTTACTTTATTGCACAGCTTGTTGGGGGACTGATTTAGTTCTGGGCAAACATCTTGGGAGCTTCACCCTGGATATCTTCCAGGATTCTAGTAGCCATTTTAAAACCATTACCCTCAGGGCATAACTTCAAGAATGAGATAATTTCAATCAAATGAGGCAGACTCTGCTTTTCTACATGGTAAATTAAAAGTGCATGTGAGGATTCACATTGGACAAGTAATGAAGTGAGAACTGAACACAAATTTCTGAGTTTCATAACTTTTTTCTTCTCACAAGTTTCCCCTTGTGTTGGTTAGCTAGTGTTTTGTAACAAATCAACCCACTGCTTAGTGGCTCAAAACAGCATCCATTTTACAGTGAACTACAAGAGAGATAAAGTTAAGAAAACAATCCTATTAATCATATCATTAAAAATAATAAAATACTAAGGAATGCATTCAAGGAGGTGGGAGAAAATACACAGAAGAGGACATAAATAAATGGAAAGGTATTCCATGTTCATGGATTGGAAGAATTAATATTACTTAAATGCCCATTCTATCTAAAGTGATCTACAGAGTCAGTGTCATCTCTAGCAAAATGTCAGAGGCAGTTTTCGTGGAAAGAGAACAAATGATACTAATATTTTTTATGGAACCTTTAAAGACCCCTCATAGCCAAAGCAATTTTGGGGAAAAAAGAACAAAGTGGCAGGCATCACACTTCCTGATTCCAAATGATATTACAAAGTGATAGTAATCAAAACAGTATAGTATTGGTAAAAAAGCACGCCTTGATCAGTGGAATAGAAAGAGAGCCCAGAATTGCTCATGGTCAACTGTTGACAAAGGAACCACAGTGTACAATGGAAAAAGGATACTCTCTTCAATAAATGGTCTTGGGAAAACTGGACGGCCACATGAAAAAGAATGGAAACTGGACAATTGTCTTATACCATAAACAAGAATCTATTCAAATGGATCAAAAACCTAAAATTATAAAGTTTCTGAAGAAAACATGAGACTGAGTTCCTTGACATTGGTCTTTGTCATGATATTTTGGAGTTAACGCCAAAGGCAAAAGCAACTGGGACAACAATAAGCACCTGTGACCACATCCAACTAAAAAGCTTGTGCACAGCAAAGGAAACATTGATAAAATGAAATGGCAACCTATGGAATGGAAGAAAATATTTCATATGGACTCTTAGAGCAGCAATTCAATAGTATAAAAGTGCAAATTTCAAGGGTTTTGAAGAGATCTGGGTTTTTTACTTTTGTGTTTATCGTAATCACATCACTTGAAACTATATTCTGTCAATATTTATTGAATAATTATATACTGACCCTTTTCACCTGTACTTTGATTGGAGGACATAGATTTTTTTTGGAGAAAGATTTTGAAGAAACATTACCTCTTAATTTTTCGAATATTACTGATTCTTATACCTGGTAAAAAATTATTATTGTTTCATTGAATAATGATTAATTTTATTTTTCAGCATATGATTAAATTTCTTGTAAATGCAAGAAAGGCCACAAAAACCAATAGAGTTTCTCATTTTTATTCAAGGACAGATATGATTCACCAGAATACATTTAATGCTACTGGGAATCCCTTAGTTTCTCCATTTACTCTTTATAAAAGTAGACTAGACCTTGATTTCCCCTAAGAAAACTGATCAATGTATTATGAAAAAATACTTCACTGGAATAATTTTTTTTTCAAAATAAGATGAACTTAATTCACAAAAATTAAATTTGTACATCATGTTTTAAAAAATATATTCAAAGAATGCTTTTCATGTGTATACCCCTCAGTAAAGGAAACTGGAATGCACAGCAAATGAATCAGAGATTTGGCTGTTCTACACGCGTGTTGTGTATATGTAATTGAAAAAAAATTGATAGGTGAAATTTTCATAGTGGCCAGTGGAACATTTTGTTATATAAATTGACCTTGGAGCTTAATATGTCTCTTGGTGGACATAATGTTTTTGTTCTTAATATATACAACTTGAATTTCTTACTAAAAGTAATCTTAAAACATCCTGGGCTTATTGTTTTATCAATTATCACCTTGCATTTATACATGACTTTGAACTTTTTTTTTTTAAGATTTTATTTATTTATTCATGAGAGACAGAGAGAGAGAGAGGCAGAGACACAGGCAGAGGGAGAAGCAGGCTCCATGCAGGGAGCCCAACACGGAACTTGATCCTGGGATCCCGGGATCACGCCCTGAGCTAAAAGCACACACTCAACCTCTGAGCCACCCAGGCGCCCCCATGACTTTGAACTTATATTTTCCTGGTCTGTTGGTTTTTAAATATTTTTCTTCTTTAATTTCTTTGTCATAACAAAATGTCACAAGTATAATAAGCAATAAATAAACTGTACATAAAATAGACAAACTATATATACTTTTTATAAATATTATTCTATGTGATATTTTCCTATAGTGCTATCATTTAAATTCATTAATATAATTACTTTCCAATTAAAATAATTCTTATTTTTCACAAAAGTTCACTAGCATTTTATATAAATTCACACTAATAATGTCCAATTTTGTTGCTGTTTCTTTCTTTCCTTCTTATTGGAGGAATAGCCCAAACCAAAAGTCTCATAGTAAACACTTGCCATTACTGAATTATCACTGATATTATTAATTTATGTATGCTATTGCCCTTGTATTTTAACAAAAGCACATAGGTTGAAATTATTGTAAAGTTTTAGAAATTGAAAAAATATATATTTGCATGTGAAATCCCTATATTAGGGCATATACTGTGAAATTTCATTCTCAAAACTCAGGCATGCAATAAATTCAACCTTACTTTTAACTGAACTTGACTGCTAATTCTATTATGCATTTCAAATTTCTTTTTTGAGATACCATTTTGGATAATTTTCTTCATTTTCTAGGAGCCTTATACAGAGCAAAGGAACAGTAACCCAGTACAGTGCAAAAGCATAGAAATTGGATGTGAAATGAAAGCTCAGTGTCCAGGTATAAAGAGAAGGCTCAGCATGAGGTATGGTAGGCCCAGCAATCAGGTAGAGGATAAAATCCATAGCAGTCAAGTGTAGAGAAAGTCTTAGTGATCAAGAATTAAGTTAAAAAAAAAATGCAATAGGGTTAAACTTAAGGTATGAAGGTGAAGCACCGATGGAGGGAAAGTGATCAGGTAAAGATGGCACAGTAAGGAAGAGGAATGGTTTTGCCATTCTGGATTCCTGCTGTCATCTACCGCAAGTCTTTGTTCCTCCTAATTTTCAGTAACCAGTCCTTGATGGTCACGGACTTTCCAGTTCATTTGCAAATCCTCTTAAGATCCATTGAGTTTCTCTTGGCTGAATTTCACTTTCCACCTTAGGAAATGGGAAATATTTTCTTGCTCCCATCTGCTGGTAAGGAGAGAACTCAGAACGTCAGACCCTTCTTGCCTTCACAAGCTAACTAGCCTCTTAAATCTGCCGTAATGCCTCACTGAAGCACCGTGGAATAGTGTAGAAGCCGTGCTCCTTCGGAAGAGGTCGCTACTCTGAAAGTTTATCACAGTATTGTGTGTATGTAGCAAGAAACAAACAAACGCCCATAAATGCAAGCAAATTTGATGGCTTTTGTTTTATTCAGCTGTTTGTGATGATTTGTTCTACAGCTATAAAAGTACAACAAACTAGAAAAAATGTAAATATGCATTCAAAAGCAATGTGGAATGTCATGTAGCTATTAAAATCATATTGTTTAGTTAGCAGGGAAATATCCATGACATATTATTAGGCACAGAAGAAGCTGCAGTGTTCTGAGTAGTAGGTACATAATTACGTGACAGACTCGGATGAAGCAGGATAAAGTTAGGGAAAGACATACCAAACACTATTAAGATTTGCTTTTCTGGAGGGAAATGACAGTGGAGTTATATTTATTTTTCTTCCTTAAGATCATGTTGTACTTCTCTCCTATAAAATGCTCAGTTTGTCATTGTGGCATAACTTAACCTCTTCTTGCTGATATATCTCCCCTTGGCGCGTCAAAGAGGATATTCCAAAAAGAAACCATAAATATTTCAAGAAGAAACCATAACAACAAGATAGAGTAACAAAAATGAGTCCGAGATTCTGAAAATTCCTGGAGCATTGAAAACATTGAAAATTGAATAGGGGAAAAGAGTCAGGCCAAATTTATGACCCGAAGCATTAAAGGTGAAAATTGTTCTACCCATGAAAGTCCTTGTGAATTCAAGGACACAGAAGGACCTGGGGAAGTCACTCAGGCAACTTAATAAATTAAAGATTTTATTTATTTCTTTTATTTATTCACAAGAAAGACTTTTTCAACCTCATCTGTGTGTACAAAGAAAATGTGTCTTTATTTTATTGTAAAGACTTTGATGATCTGTTTCCCCTTTAGTATGACTTACATAGGATTATTGAAACACTGGACTAAACAGGAACAAGCTTTCAATAAACCAAAATTCCACATCATATAGACCAATCCTCTCCTCTTTTGGGGGAAGGACACAAAAATCCTTGACCTGCCTGGCAACCCTCCTGACCCATCCAGCCCCACGTATTTAGATGTAGAGTTTCTATTTTACAGGGGTAAGCATCAACTCAATTTTGGTTTACCTTTAAAATTTTTCAGCTTAAAAAAAATAAAAATAAATAAAAGTAAATAAAATAAAAATTTTCAGCTTTGCCAAGTTATAATTGACAAGTGGGGGTTTTATATATTTAAGGTGTGCAACTTGATGTTTTGATGTATGTATACACTGCGACGTGATCACCGTGCTCAAGCTAATTTACATTCTCAACCCTTTATTTAATGTTTCTTTCCTTCTTCCTTCTTCTTTCTTGCCCTCTTCCTCTTTCTCTCTTTCTCTCTGGTGACAATGCAAGATCTATGTTGTTAAAAATTTTAAATACACAACATATATAGTACTGTGAGCTACAGTCACCAGGCTGTTTTCTAAATCTACAGAATTTACACATCTTGCATAATTGATATCGCATACTCGTTGACCAACGTCTTCCCATTTCCCTCACCTCATAGCCCCTGGAAACTCTCATTCTACTCTTCTGCTTTGAGTTTGAATATTTAGATTTCACACGCAAGTAGGATAATATATCTTTCTGTGCCTGGTTTATTTTTCTTAGCATAATGACCTACCGTTTTTTTTTCTACAGTGTTGCAAATAGCAGGATTCCTTCTGCATTAAGGCTGAATAATCTCCCATTTAGATGCCATACAGTTTTTCCCTTCCACATTTTCTTTAGTGATTCATCTATTGATGGACCTTTGGACATTAAGGTTGTTTCTAGATCTTGGCTGTTGTAAATAATGCTGCACTGACATGAAAGTATGGATAAGTCTTTTAGATAGTGATTTCATGTACTTTGGATTTATTTACATACTCAGAAGTGGGATAGCTGAATCATTTGATAGTTTTTTTTTTAATTCATTGAGGAAACTTTCCACTATTTTTTTTATAATGGCTATACCAATTTCCACCAATAGTGTGAAATGCCCTTTTCTGCACACCCTTTCCAAACTTCTTATTTTTTATTTTTCTTATAATAGCCATTCTAACAGAGGTGAGGTGATACCTCATTGTGCTTTTCATATCCATTTCCCTGATAATTAGTGACATTGAACACCTTTTCATGTACCTACTAGCCATTTGTAAGTCTTTTGAAAAATGTCTATTCAGATCTTTTGCATATTTTTTAATTAGATTACTTGATTTTTTTTTGGTTATTGAATTGTATGAGTTTATTTTATATTTTGGATACTAACTCCTTATCAAATACCTATATTTTGGAAATATTTCCTTTACTTCTATTTCCAATGTTCTGGTTTCACTCTGTTGACTGTTTTCAGTGCTCTGCAGAAGCTTTTTGAGCTTGATGCAATTTCATTTTTGTGTGTGTGTGTTTTGGTGTCATATCCCAAAAATCATTGGCAAAACCAATGTCAAGAGTCTTTGTCTATATTTTCTCCTAGGGCTCTCCAGGGCTCTTTATTCTGTTTTACTCTATATATCTGTTTCTATACTGCTTTGATTATTGTGACTTTGTAATATATTATGTAATCAGAAAGTGTGATGCCCCCAGTTTTATACTTTTTGTTCAAGTTTGCTTTGGTTATTCAGGGTCTTTTGTCTTTCCATGTGAATTTAGGGGTTTTGATAGAGATTGCATTGAATTTGTAGATCACTTTGGATAGTATGGACATTTAAAAATATTAATTCACCTTAATTTTTAAATGCAAAAAATAGGAATTAAAATAAACAAATTGAATAACTATCCATTAGAGATAGAGATAATTCAGATAAAGTGAAAATTTTATTATTTTTTTTATTTATTTTTATTTTTTCTTATTTTTTTTATAAAGTGAAAATTTTAAATTAAAAATCTAATTTGCTTACACGGGGAAATCTGAGATTTTATTGCAGTCATTAAATAAGATAAGTTGAAATGAAGAGTAATCTTTTCAGGTAGCAACAACAAAAAGATTTCTAAAATCAAAATAAGAGGCTGAAATTAAAACAAATAATAATCCATGGACTGAATGATGTGATGGGCATAGCAGAAGACTAAAATGATAATCTATCAAATAAAATCCAGGGACATCTGGCACTGTGTAGCACAAATAAGACAAAGTAGAAAAACATATGCATTATAGTAACAGACATGGCTATCAACTGGAAACATTACTGTTTTGGGGGGAAAGAAGATATTGAATAAAATAAAACCTAATTTTCAACTTGAAGAAATATAAATAAGCATGAAGCAGGAAAACTAATTTACTAATTTGAAAACCCACATCTCAAATTTCCTTGGATAAGGAAGAAAGTTTAAAATGTAACATAAATAAGATACACTTTTTGTTTTTAATATATATATTTTTAATTTTTATTTATTTATGATAGTCACAGAGAGAGAAAGAGAGGCAGAGACACAGGCAGAGGGAGAAGCAGGCTCCATGCACCGGGAGCCCGACGTGGGAATCGATCCTGTGTCTCCAGGATCGCGCCCTAGGCCAAAGGCAGGCGCCAAACCGCTGCGCCACCCAGGGATCCCAATAAGATACACTTTTAAGGACAAATATGTCTGTATATTAAATTTTCATGAACAAAGTTAGAAAATAAAAGAAAATGGCAAACTATACAAAAAATTCTACTTAATTCCAGCAATAAGATTATCAATCAAATACTAGAGAAAATATTTTTTTTCAGACACGAAAGGATTCTCAGACACGGAAAGACTAGGAAAAATCAGGAACCACCTCTAGTGCCTAAGCATGAATGAATACACGAGAAGTATATGTTATGAACTTTAGCAAGTTACTCAACTATACAGTCTTTCTAGAAAGAAAAATATATTGGACTTAGAAAATGAATAGAAAATTTGCTGTATGCACTAATTATGAAAAATCATTTGATCTTGACACTTGTAATATTCTCATTTTGTGACAAAGCTTAGAAATGTAGACTTTTGCATCTTTTCAAATAAGTCACGTTAACTGGTTTTGCAAAGAATATTTTTTTATGTAATCACATTGTAGTTATTCTTGATTTTTTAAAGTAATTTATGGAAATAAATGACGACCGGCCAAATGATAATGAGCAAAGTCTATTTATTAGAATGTGCTGTAATAAGAGGGCTGACCACAGTCATTTGCATCTTGGCAGAGAGTCAAGAGCAGGTGGAGAAATGGAAAAGATTTATAGTGGACAAAAGAGGAAGTTTTGAGTGTGCCATGGTTGGAAGCTGTTGTCATAGGAAAGCTGATGAGCTCCCAGAAGCAGAGCGTCCTATGTGATTGGTTAGGAATACGTGCTTTGCCTTATCTGATTGGTTTTAAGTTGGAAGTGGGGGAAAATGATGAGAAACTATAAGTTATGATTAAGTCCTGGTCGTGTGGGGCTGAATGTTATTGTTTGACTTCCTGGATTGGTGCTAAGGAGAATCCTTTAACTTCCTACAGGTATGATTTATGGAAAATATGTGACCTGGCTCCTGGGCTGTTTATTGTAGACAACAAGGTGATTCCTACAGCTGTTTGCTACAAATTATGAGTCAGAGTTCTATTTTTATGTATGGCCCCGACATTGTCCACTTATATCTAGCCTCTCGAATAAGACCATAGAAAAATCACAAAAGTCATTTTTAATAGAGGAAGAACATGATATAAGTCACTACAATGACTTAAAACATGTAACTGGCAAAAATTAAGAGTGACAAGATGGCAAATTATATATATATATATATATATATATATATATATATATATATATATGCATGTATTGTGTTTCCTTAGATGTCATTAAGGACATATTTGCTGCCTAAAAGTATTGAAGCAAATTATAGGAATTTAATTAACCATTTTATCCATAGTGATAAATGTAACTATTGTAACTAGAATTAATAATGTAATTAAATTTGCTTCAACGTGGATGGAACTGGAGGGTATTATGCTGAGTGAAGTAAGCCAGTCGGAGAAGGACAAACATTATATGTTCTCATTCATTTGGGGAATATAAATAATAGTGAAAGGGAATATAAGGGAAGGGGGAAGAAATGTGTGGGAAATATCAGAAAGGGAGACAGAACGTAAAGACTGCTAACTCTGGGAAACGAACTAGGGGTGTTGGAAGGGGAGGTGGGCGGGGGGTGGGAGTGAATGGGTGACGGGCACTGGGGGTTATTCTGTATGTTAGTAAATTGAACACCAATAAAAAAAAAATTGCATGATGGGAGAAGTATCGGGAGGTAATTTTCATGCAGTGAATTCTTCATTTTCAATAATGGTATTCAATGAATATTTTTCAATTGTGATACAGTCAGAAAATATTACATTTTAATGACAGTATAAGCTGGTAGGCCAGACATTGATACACTTGAACAGGGTGGGCATGGGACCTGAGGAGTAAAACGCCTTCTAATTGTATGTGTATAATCTATTTTGTTTTCTACTGCTAATTTATTTTGTTTTCTGCTACTTAAAAAATATATAGACTGTGCTACTCTGCTATTCTAAAAATCCATTGTCCCATCTAATTGGCTAAAATAAATAAATAAATAAATAAATAAATAAATAAATAAGTAGGAGTTATTTCGTCAATGGTTGAAGTCAGTGACTAAATGTCAACTGTATGTGTGTGCATATTTAAATATGATTCTATTTACAAATCTGTATGTATAACACAGAGTGTATATATTACAAATATATGCTATAACTTTTCATTAAACTCTTTTGAACTATAATTGACAATTTTGTGAGCAAACAAGGACAAAATATTTTTATCCCATGTTGTGTTGTCATTTTTTTTGGGGGGGGCTTTGTTCTGGCTTTTGTTGTATTATTGAATGAAAATTCAGCTGAAATAATGTTGCCTTACTCAGAACAATGCTGATTTTGGTAATTTTTTTAGTTTTTCAAATAGTCTTTTCCAAGCAGTGAAAATTAAAGCAATTTCAAATTTTTTATAAGAAACTGATATGAAATCAGCAATAGTACCTAGACTTAACTACCACACATGGGAAAGAAAAAAAAAAACTTTTCAATACCTTGAAAAGTATTGCAGTTTTTAATTATGTGTATATAGATATATATGAAAATTTTCTCCACTTCAAAAAACATTTTCTCTTAAATTTTCATGATTGTCTTCTGCCAACAATGACCAACTCTCCAAGTGATGTTTGTCAGATTCCAATATGTTGACTAATGTAAAGTTTGAAACACCTAGATTTCCACCGAAAAGTACTAACTGTGTTAGAATCAAGTACAGAACCTAACTTTTATATTTGGTAAAGTCTAGTCATATTACTCAAAGAAGCATTGAGGGATGGGTGGGGAGAAATCTGGTGATACCTTCTGTATCACACAGAGTTTTAAGCAGGAAACTAAAGACCACTTGTAGTTGGATGGAGAGCAGGAATTACATATATGGGATGAGTTACACAAATGAAAGAAGAAGTGAAAAACCAGGTCATGGTCCGTGAGGCAACCAGGAAGGAGTTTAGTGTCCCTGGGGATGAAAGAAGTCTTACCCGACCCCAGGAGTTGGCCTTCATCTCAGGGTCCATGGAAGAGGGTGACTCAGAGGGAGCTGCCACCGTTGTGGAAAAGCAGACACAGCCAGAGATACCCCCCCAAGTCCGAAAAAGGGAAGGGGGGAGATGGAGAGGTAGACACACCCTGTTTTCTGTATTGCAATCTTCTTCCAGATCTGCTTTTGTTTAGTTGGTAAAAAGGCCGGAGAACCAAGGAACCAGGTGTGGTTGGGACTCCTGGGTGGCTCAGTGTTTGGGTGTCTGACTTTGGCTCAAGGCGTGACCCTGAGGTTCTGGGATCGAGTGCTGCAGGGAGCCTGCTTCTCCCTCTGCCTACATCTCTGCCTCTCCCTCGGTGTCTCTCATGAATAAATAAATAAAATCTTAAAAATAAAAGAAAAGAACCAAGAGTTCTCAATGCCTGGAGATGGCTTCCCTTAACTATTCCATCACACACTTTTATTCTACAAAATATTGTAGACCAATTGTCGACCACACAACCTCAATGCCCCCATCTGTCAAATGGCACTAAGTGGATTTTTCTGCATTTGGTTGACATCATTATTAAATTAAATGGCATAGAACGGAGCTTTTTCCACATCACTGATACTAAATGAATGTTATTTCCTTAATTATTATTTTTTTCTACTTAAGGACTGTAATATAAAATTTACTTGAATAATGGGAAATTTACGTTAAGCAGTTCCACAGAAGGGATCTCATTGAAAGTACACAGAACTTAATGTTGGCTATGATTCAAAATACACAGTTACAAACAGTGATTTTTGTTTTGGTACCAGATGTTTCAGAAGTGTTCTTGCAGAAGGATTTTTTTTTAAATCCAATGCCTCCTGGGTGAATACTCAAAGCTTTATCAAATTACACAATGACTGGAATCCTGTGTTATTGCTCTGCTGGTGAAATTACAGTCCTCCTGTGTAAAATGAAATTTAAGTTGTATCTTGATGACTATTGCTTTTTCCCAATCCCTGGAAAAAGTCTTCTGAGAATTAGGCCCCAAGAGATTCCTTCAGAGAGATACTCTCTGCCTTCATACTACATACATCTTCAGCTGATTTTTACTCAAAAGTCTTGCTCGACATTGATTCACTTGAGATTTTAACAGAGCTGTGAGCCCTGGCAAGTCATGCATAACAATTTGCAATCTCAGAGAATATTTGCTTGTATTAAAATGCCTTATTAAATATTTCAGATTGGTCTTGAGAGACTTTCAAGAAAGTCCATCTTTCTGCTTCTCCGTTGATATGTAATTTTCTAAAATGCGTGCTATTTGGAAAGCACAGTACAATCAGAAACCAAATGAAAAGAGTGACACAGGGCAATTCCCCAAAGAAATAAGGCCTAAGTTTTATTATAGAAAAGATATCTTGAAAGCTTTTTTATGTACTTTGATCCTTTTTTTCAGATTTGTATAAAACAGCAGCTGGAAGGTACTAATCCCTAGCATGGGAAAAGCTAAGTGTTTGCCACAGGAAATATTTAACATGAAAATATTGTGCGCACTCTAACCAATGAAACTTTAAAAGTCAATATTTCTGTGGTTGTTTTTCATGTGAACTTGTAAAAATTAAGGGAACTTCTAAAGCACTTTGAATGTTTTCTTTAATTAGAAACCAGTTACATAGGGGCTACTGGTTTAATATCTATTGACCAAATGTATATAATAATATCCAGAAAAAATAGGTTCAATATTCTATTTAATATTTATAGATTAAATATTAATAGATTTAATATTCTAGTAGAATAATGGACTTTTGGGCATTACTACATATATTTTTCCTTGGGAATCTAGCATTATAAAGAATAATAATTTTCTTTTTTTTTTACTTCGTATACAATTAGGGTACATAGCATGAATAAAGGAAGCGAACTAATACCTTATTAGAATAGATACATACTGATTTTTTTTTCTCTTAAACTGTTAACCAGGAATAAAAATCCTTCTTTCACATAACTAATATATCTTATTAATTTACTTAAAAATGCCAACAAGTGTATCACTAGTGGTACCAAGTATATCACTAGTAGTATCTAAAAAAAATCAAATATCATTAATTCTACCGAGTTTAGTTTTATCGACTTGTGAGATTAACTTTTCATTTTATCTCATTTATGATATAGCTGGCATCAAGTAGCAAAGGAATTATCTATCATTTTATTGTGACTTGTAACTTTAGACTCTTGTCTAGATTCAGTTAAAGAACACCTGTAAATTCTGAGAATAAATGTAATTTCTTTCCACGGCGACTGTAACACATTTTATTAGTTTGCTAAGGCTCTGGACTAAAGTACCGCAAGCCAAGTAGCTTAAACAACAAAACTGTCCTCCCCCTGTCCCCAAAGCTTGAAGTCTGAGGTCAAAAGTGTCAGTAGGAACATGTTCCCTCCTAAAGTACTGGAAGGAGGTCTGTCCCAAGCCTCTCCTTCAGCTTCTAGAGGTTCCTTGGCAATTTTTGACTTTTCTTGGCTTGTAGATGAATCACCCCAATCTCTGTCTTCATCTTCACATAAAGTATTCTGAGTGTGTTTCCAAATTTCCCACCTTCATAAGGACACCAGTCATATTAGATTAGGGACCCACACTACCCTAGTTTGACCTGATCCTAATTAATTACATCTACAACGACCTGATTTCCAAATAAGATCTCCTTCACGACCCAGAATCTAGAACTTCAACACATGAACTTTGAGGGGAAGTAATTCAACCCAAAACACACGCCCTCAAGAGTTCTGTCTTTTTGAGTATCTATTTTTAATTAAAAAAATGTTTTTTTTAATTAAAAAAATATTTTATTTACTTATTCATGAGAGACACAGAGATAGAGAGGCAGAGACACAGGCAGAGGGAGAAGGAAGCTCCATGCAGGGAGCCCAATTGGGGACTCCTTCCCAGGGCCCCGGGGTCACGCCTTGAGCCAAAGGCAGACGCTCAACCCCTGAGCCACCTAGGCATTCCAGACTGTTTTCTTTTCTTTTTTTTCCCTAGTGTAAAAGAATTTCTAACAGCATTAATGCTTCCTAAAATGTTTCCATCGAGGCTTCAAGTTAACTTAAGGAAAGTAAGATATGTATAGTTTTTTTTCTTTTGGCCTGACCCCCCCACCTCCCCCATTACCAATTCTCCTTGGAGAGAAATCCTTGAACAGTTGGCCCAAGGACTTATTTTCCTTCCCTGCTGTTTATTTGTACCCTTGCTGTGTTCAGGGGCAGGCTGACCTTCATCTGGGCTGGGCGGTACGGAGAGGTGCGTGCCCCTCAGCCAGCAATCTGTGTGCTCCAAGTGGTGGCCTGTTACCTTCAGATGCCACCAAGATAGAGGTAATTTGCTCTACTTTACTTCACGCAAACAAGTGGAATGGGCCAGGACCTGTGAGGCCTGCTATATAGAGACGTGTAGCTGTTAGGGACCAGACACTTTGACCAGGGGAGAGAGTTAGTTAACGTATTTTCTTAATCTCCCCTGGATCCCCTCTCTGCTCACTCTGTGCTACTTTAAGCCATCACTCAGTCAACAACACCAGGCTACCTTTTTTTTTTTTCTTTTTCCTTTCCTCGTTGTTCTTTTTATTATTATTATTATTATTATTATTATTATTATTATTATTATTTGAAGCAGGCGGTGGCTTTATTTCAGAACAAGACTCCCCAGCTTGCCCCCCACCTCCCGCCCCCATCCTCGTTGTTCTTTATTTCACTTGTCACGCCATTCATGCTTTTCAGCTTTCACTTAAGGCTGGAATTTATAGACACTTTAAGCCAAGCAGAACAAGTGTTTTTTTGTTTGTTTGTTTTTTGTTTTTTGTCATGTGGTGTTCCAGCCTATTACCACAAATGAGGTGTGTTTTTGCCCTCTGTCTTTCTCAGCTGTCTCTATGGAATGCTTGCTTGGAGATTGTTTTTAAGACATTGAAAGCTTTTTAAACCTAAATAATGATCGCAAAGTCCAGAGACAGTTTTAAAATCGGAGGATTTTATAAGTGTGACTTCTTCAAAAATGACCATTATTTTATTTTATTTTTTATATCTCATTTAAGTTCAATTAATTAGCATATAGTGTATGGTGAGTTTCACATGTACAGTTGCTATTCAACAGTTGTTTATAACACCCAGTGCTCGTACAAGGTGACCATTATTTTAATGCTTTCTACCTGTACTAGTCTCTCTTTTCTGAATCTCAGTAATCCCTGTATGCCCCGTATGATCAGCATTTTTCCTTTCAGATTAAGGATTTGACTGATATGATTTTATAACACTGTAGCCACAATATGGGCTTTTTACATTTACTTGTCTGGGCACCTACTACCTATTTAATCTTTTTTTTTTTTCAATGTGGTATCAACAAAAATTCCACCTAAACCAACTTTATTTGTAGATATCAACCGACTGATATTCTCTGAACAGGCTGAAGAGATGAATATGAGGTTTGGAACAAGTGTTGTGACATCACAGAAAAAGTCTTCGATTGTTTTATAAACACAATAACAATTTCTTCTCCTTCTTCTCCTTCTTCTTCTTTCTTCTTCTTCTTCTTCTTCTTCTTCTTCTTCTTCTTCTTCTTCTTCTTCTTCTTCTTCTTCTTCTTCTTCTTCTTCTTCTTCTTCTTCTTCTTCTTCTTCTTCTTCTTCTTCTTCTTCTTCTTCTTCTTCTTCTTCTTCTTCTTCTTCTTCTTCTTCTTCTTCTTCTTCTTCTTCCTTCTTCTTCTTCTTCTTCTTCTTCTTCTTCTTCTTCTTCTTCTTCTTCTTCTTCTTCTTCTTCTTTCTTCTTCTTCTTCTTCTTCCTTCTTTCTTCTTCCTTCTTCTTCTTCAACCTAGGAGTGAAAGAGGTAGTGTACACTGACTCTACAAAGTTCAATCAAGTCAGAAAGTGTAGTGCTGTAATAAGAAAAATCATGGTACACACGCAAGCCTAAATAAAGCTAAGAATGGAATTTCACTGAGGCAAGAAAACATTTCTGTTTTTCATTTAGACTTTTGATTTTGAGATCATGACATGCAGTCATGAGAAATGCTGTGGAGCCATTCTTTGTATCCTTACTCCATTTTTCTCAATGGTACCATCTTACAAAATTACCATCTTATAAAACTTAAAAAAATCATAGTCGAGTAATCAATGTTATTTAATCTACCAGTCTTATTTAGAATTCTCTGCTTTTATTTATGCATGTGAGTGCTAAGTTCTCCATAATTTGTCTCCCATGCATGTTTGTGTATCCAACACCATAATCGAAATACTGAACATCATGAGGACCCCTCAGGTTCCCTTTTATAACCAATCACCCCCAACCTGCATCTCTGCTCCCTTCATCTGGTAACTACAAATCTGTTATCCATTTCTAAAATTTCATCATCTCCAGAATATTAAATAAATGGAATCACACCTTTTGGGACTGGCTTTTAAAAAACTATTCTATTCATCTGTTGGTGAGAGTGCACGCATGCACACAAGCAGAGGTGCAGCACATAGAGGGAGAGGGTACAGGGGCTGGATCCTCAGCTTAACCAACTGAGCCACGTAGGCATCCCTGGGACTGGGTTTCTTGCACTGGGCATAATTTCCTGAAGATTCATCCAAGAGGCTGTTTATTTTTATTGCTGAGTAGTATTCCATACTATCAATGTACCCCAGTTTGTTTAACCGTTTTCCCAGGAAAATACATCTGAGTTGTTTCCAGTTTGTGGCGACTACAAATAATGTTGCTGTGAAAATCTATGAATATTGCAAGCATGGTTTTATGGACTTATGTTTGCATCACTTTTGCATAAATACCCAAGACAACAATTTGTTGGGTTGTATGGTGAACGTGAACGCAAGGTACAAGTGACCTAGTTTCTTAGTGTTCTTGCAGGCATTTGCTGTCATCATTTTGTTTTATTATTCATTATTAGACATTTCTTTTAGACATCACACAGCCCTCCCCTCCTGAGTATGCATAATCACTAATCATATCTCTGCTTACAATTTTAACGTAAAAATACTAGAGGCCAGAATCATAACCTATCATTACAAGTCCATATACATTAATAATCTGCTAGTAAGGATTGTCAAGTGAACATGGTATACTAATTCTGTTAAGTTTTCTTGAATCCCTTGAAGAAAAGAATAAGCTTTGCTTAAAGTTCCATTTGCATTTCAACGCACAGAAGTAGAATCATTGTAGTTAAGCAGTTACTAGACCCTTATAAGTGTATCATACCTAAACAATTGAAGTAATTATTAAAACTAACGATTGGAAATTGTCTGGGCTTCCATAGTCAAGTATGAGCATGAATGCTGAGTTTCATACAGACTTACTTGATGGTGGAAATAGTTTTGTTTGCTACATAACCTGAATTAGTCGGTGTAATTTTTGTAGTTAGGCAAAATAAAATATCAAGTAAGCACTATTAGATGACTCATTAAGTGCATTTCATGAATGAATGAGAGCTCTTAACCTACTGATTTTACAGTGGAGTTCTATAGCCCTTAATAGAAGGTTATATTGTTATACCTGGATGAGTTTTCATTTGGGAATAACCGAAATATGATATAAATGCATCTAATTATGCAAATAGTATTTGAAGGATATAAACGTAAAAGAAATCAGCATAACACATCCTCTAGTTTTATCTCAAAATGCACTATTTTAAAGTTTATCAATTCCTTTAAAGTATACCTTAATTTTCCAAAATCTGGTGCAAGAGGCACATTCTGATGCCCATTGTAGAAAGATGATTATGTCGGTACTGTGTAGAAGAACCTGAAGAAATGAGAACTAAGCCCTGGAAACCAGTGAGGAGACTCATTGACAGTCCATGTAAGAAATTTAAAAAGGGCATACATGATGGAAAAGGGTTTGAATGTGCTCTTTTGAGGCCACTGATAATTTAATGTCAACCCTCCTACATTCCCACCTAATCACAAACCATCCCACCTTTTCTTTTTCTTTTCTGAATAATTATGTAACATGCAAGGTCTGTTCTCGTCCTACCTTTAACTTTACCGCACAGTTAAACACCAGTTTGATTCTTGATCATCAATCCAACCTAACCCTGATTATGTGTCAAAAGAGGCCTATTGCAATGTTATTGGCACGTAATATATATATAATATATAATAATAATATATAATATATTGTTATATATAATTATATTATATTAATATAATATATATAGTTTATTATTATTTATAATAATATATAATAATATATATATATATTAGGGACCAAATATTCTCTTTTGGCCTCTCATCTGGTACAGTTGTTGGCAGGGGGGAAAAAGCAAGGGCTATGTTTGACAGATAAATCCAAGAATTAAATTTAGGAGGACACATCTATCATTGCATTCCATAGGAATGTCGACATAACCTTTTTGTGTGTACAAGTCATGTGCTAAATGTTACCGCACACTAAAATTTGTTTTCCTGAATGCACAGGTACCTCTGTTCTACAGGTGACAGCTACTGATGCGGATGATCCTACCTATGGAAACAGTGCCCGGGTGGTTTACAGTATTCTCCAGGGACAACCCTACTTCTCCGTAGATCCTAAAACAGGTGAGTGCATTTTTGTATAATTTGTGTGCATGTGTGCTAGAATAAAAGAAAGCAATATGTTTATTTCTGTGTCTTCTCCTACATCAGACGGTGCTTTAGCACAATTTAAAATGTCCTCGCTTTTTCTAAAATGGTGTGGTTGAATAAATGAAGAGAAATTCACTGTTTTCCTTAATATTTTTCCTTAATATTTTTTGATTATCCATCACTTACTCCAGTAAAAATTTCTTATCTTTGCACAATCCTGTAGCAATTACTTTCTGCTTAAGACGAATATGGAGTATTACATCAAATGAAATTTTCTAGTGTATTATTTGTTGTGTTTACACCTTAGGTTTAATTCTTTGCCAAAGATGGTGAATAATTTATTGAGAGTTTCCCTATTTTATTTGAATTTGATTGTCACATAAGTTGTTATATATTATGTTGGGGGAATTGTTATGTTGAACTGAGATTTTTTCCTAATGAGAAAATTCTTCAGTCTTTAAATATCGTGTTAGGTAGGAGAAATTAACTGAGAGTAAGGAAAAACCATAAAAACTATTTTTAGGAAAAAATAAGAATTCTCTCTTTCTTCTCTTTTTTTTTCCTGTCCAAAACAATCGTATCATATGACGTGATATCAAAGAGGGAATGGAAGATACTCAATACTGCATTATATAATAATAATTAATTATTATCATTAATCAGCAGCATAATCTAAAAACCACATAAAGCTCATGGTCCCACTGAAAAATAATTTGTTATTAAAAATTGAATATATGCCAATTATGAATGTAGCCAAATGTTCAGGAAAAATGAGTTTCAAGCTTTACTAATAATTTCAAAGATCCAGGACATTCCAGAGGTTTAGGTCCTTTCTAGTTACATTAGATTCATTCTGAATCAGATTGACATGTGAGAATGCCAAGTAATGGGCACAGACATAACACAGAAGAAAGCCACCTTTGGTTGTGAATATCCCCTACTCTCCCATGAGTCTATCAATTCCAGGATGGTTTACCATTAGGTTAGATGAGGTGCCACCAACTGAGGAGATGCTAGCATGCTCTCCGTTGCCAAGGCCATGTGACAACTAGGAGTATTGTCATTATCATGTTTTCAAGAGGAACCCGCCAGGTAAACGTGTCTTCTTCGCTCCCCAGGTGTGGTCCAAACATGAGTACACTCATGAACAGATGCCAGGCATACCGTTTAACTCCTTAACTATCATAATTTATGAAGAAAATAAGGAATTAGAGTGAGTTCAGAAAATCTTTTTATTAATAAATACAGTTGACATATAAACTGCATACATTTAAGGTATACAGTATATTTGATACATTTTTATATTATAATATACATATTGCTATCCAGCCATAAAAACATCTTAAGACAAATGGAAATTATTATTTAATATTGGTGTTGCTCATTTTGTTCTATTTTCCCCAAAACCATGCTGATTTTATATATGAAATATATGCCTTTCTCATTTTCAATGTCCATCTTCTAGACACCTGGATGGCTCAGTTGGTTAGGTGTCTGACTCTTTTTTTAAGATTTTATTTATTTATTCATGAGAGACACAGAGAGAGAGGCAGAGACACAGGCAGAAGGAGAAGCAGGCTCCTTGCAGGGAGCCCGACATGGGACTCGATCCCAGGACCCTGGGATCATGACCTGAGCCGAAGGCAGATGCTCAACCACTGAGCCACCCAGGTGCCCCTCCGCCCACCAATTTAAAAGCTTCTTTTTTGTTGTTTAAGATTTTATTAATTGCCTGACTCTTGATCTTGGCTCAGGTCATGATTCTCTCAGGGATGTGACATCAAGTCCCACAATAGGCTCCACACTGAGAGTAGAGTCTGCATAAGAGTCTCCCTCTCCCTCTGCCCCTCTATCCTGCTTGCATGCTCTCTCTCATTCTCTCAAAAATTAATTAATTAATTGATTAAAAATGAATACGCATCTTCTTAGAGGAAGGGAATAAGGATACTGTGTTTCAGTTACCTCCCCACACAGACATTCATGCACAAATATGCAAAAGCACACATGGCTTCAGTCTCTTTACTTCCTATGCATAACCAAATACTGGTAAATATTATAGTTCTTAATAGAATATTGATTATATATAGAAATCATATACAGATTTTTTAAAATCTCCATATACTGAATTTGTTTAAAAAGTACCAATTCTTTGTGTGTGTGTGTGTGTGTGTGTGTGAGTGTGTCTGAGCGTCTGTGACTGTTTACACATGTTTGTTTGAGGACATGCATGCATTTGCATTTGTGTGCATGGGTACTCTGGATGGATAAAGCACACCACTGAGGACAAGATTTGACTAGTGTTGGACTCTGCTGTTGGGCTTTAGTGAAGAAGGTATATCAATAACAATTTTTTTTTTAAAATTGCTTTTGGTTATATATATTTATCATAGGTTTGGGGACCCTACTCTTCCGCCATCTTGCTCCTCCCCCCATATTTATCATAGGTTAAGTATGTCATTAAACAAATAAAATTATCTAAAACATAAATATTTTTGTATTCAAATACTGCTCTATGAAATTGCCATTACATTCCTTTGCTCCTTTAAGCAAGATGATTTACTAAAGCAAGTACCTCCATTTTCATATGTTTTAATTTCAATATTATGTTGACTGAAGCATCATAAGAACCTACGGATATGTATCCTAACATAAAGATTCTTTTAATATGCCAGTCTCTGAGATAGATGTTTGTAGAAAGTGCTAAGATGGATTATAAAACAAAATGTTCATCATTCTCTTTAGATAATACATATTTGGTAATTTATACTTGAAAGATATTACTGTGCAATTCAACATCCTCAGAACTAAGGAATTTAGTGTAAACTGTTCTCTTTTTTAAGATTTTATTTATTTATTCATGAGAGACAGAGAGAGAGGCAGAGACACAGGCAAAGGGAGGAGCAGACTCCCTGTGGGGAGCCGGATCAGGACTCGATCCCGGGACCCCAGGATCACAACCAGAGCCAAAGGCAGGTGCTCCATCACTGAGCCACCCAGGGGTCCCTAGTGGAAATTGTTCTTAAAATGACTGGAGCAAACTAAAAATGTACTGAAAACTACAGGATCTGTTGTTATGGGTAAGGTGTGATATAAGAAGTGTAGGGATAATAGTTGTTTAGAATAGTACATTTGCATAGTCTCATTTTTATTATTTTGCCCTCTGATTTGGCATGACTATTTCAGCATGTCTCCAGTTGCTTTCACTGAAGACAAATTATACTAAAGAAACTTTGGGACCAAATAGAGCTGTGAGGGCTTATGTTTAAGATTGGGACTTTGGGTTGCCTTGTTTCTATCATGTTAAGAGATACATTTGGTCCTCGCCACAGCTGTCCAGTGAGTTGCCCATGAGGCCTTGCTGCCTATTATACAAGCCATTCATGAATTGCTGTATCCAGAGAAATGGATTATGTTGCTCTTGAGTTGCTATACTATTCCTAACTGGCTTCATAGGGTCTGCATTGTTTTACACGGAAAACTTGTTAATCAGCATCATGAAATCTCATGAGAAATTTATTGTTTTAAATAAGTTTGATTGCGTTGACAATGTCATGATGTTTGCTTATTGTATAACAGAAGAGGAGCGCCTTTAAAGTCATATTTTAACATTATGCTTTAAAAGATGCGGAAAACTGGAAAAGAATAAACTAGAGGAGGTGACAATGACATATAAAAGACATAATATTTCTGGCCAGATTCATATAGAAGAACATGTTAATGTAGGCTTAATGAGTATAATTCTAGTTGAAGATATGGATTTTAATTAGGCAAGGACAGACTTCCGGAGTCAGTAAATGCAGTCAGCATTTTCACGTTCATGAAAACAATTAGCCCTCAGCAAGGCAGGTGGAGGAAGGCCGGTGAGTGAGAAAGCCACGTGAAATGGTCAGACAACCAACGTCAAGAAATCCTGGGCTGATCTTAATCCAATTAATATAGTGGCAACTGCATTCAAGATAAATCAATAAATTCAGGGTTTCTAATTTTTTTTTTTTTTAGAACCTATGAAATTTATATCGGGTGGTGATGGCAAAAGCAGAATGATTGAGGTGGTTTTTAAAAAAGGAGCCACTTCCCTTAACTTAATTCAATGACAAAGCTAGCAATCCAGCATCTGTCTTTCCAGGGTCTTTGGAACAGAGGTCGGGGTTACACAAGAGGTGGGTGTGCAGTTTTTAACTGAGAATGAAAACCTCTTAATGCCCATGGCATTTATAGCCATTTGATGATTCTCTCTGTTTTTTTCATAGTCAATAATCTATTAATTACTTCCTATTATTGCAGCCAGTGCCTGTATATCTGTCGCCTGTTTCACACAAATTGTTGAAAATGACGATGGTCAGTTCAGAACACCTGAAAACCTGGATTAAAACCTGAGGTTGGGGAAAACTGAGGGTTAGGCTGGTTTACAGAGTCCCAGATCAGCTTTATGTACAAATGTTTGTAACGCCAGCAGTGGGGAACTTGACCATATGATATGAAATATATAAATCAGCAGTAGTCAATGATGGCATCTCTGTATCTGAGTAAGTGGTACTCGTGGCGAGTTGTTATCACTCCTCCTAAAGATAAAGACTATTGGAAGAGTTATCTAGTTTGTATTTTAACTTGGGTCATTTTTCATGTGTGCTTCATATATTTTTATGCATTAAGTAATGACTATTTTTTTTTAAGTAATGACTATTTAAAAGAAAAATATAGCCACTGAAAACATTTTGGTTGGTAGATTCTACATTTAGTTTTCAGGTACATGAAAAAGTAAGTCTAGATAAAGCTACCTTTTATTTTTATTTTTTAATATTTTTTAAATATTTTTATTTATTCATGAGAGACACAGAGAGAGAGAGGCAGAGACACAAGCAGAGGGAGAAGCAGGCTTCATGCAGGGAGCCCGACGTGGGACTCGATCCCGGGTCTCCAGGATCACACCCTGGGCTGCAGGCAGGGCTAAGCCACTGAACCACTGGGGCTGCCCAAGGCTACCTTTTAAATATATATATGAAATGCAAACTAGATATTGTTTTTCTAATTTTTTTCAATACTTCTAGTGCATTTTAGCTCTCTAATTGCTTCTGCTACATGTTGCTACAAAAGCAACATGGGTTGCTTTGGGTTTCAAATCTTTTATCAGTGAAACACTTCTTCACTAATAGCAACCATTCCACGGGTGACAAAACACTTGATATCAAATAAAATCTACTGCATCTAGTGATGCCTGTGGGTTCTAAAGTCACACATGTTGTTAGTTGTTTTATAAGACATTATTGTAAACAAAGAAATTGTTTACTTGGCCTTCCAATGAAAAGATTAATGTAATTAGTTATGTTATAGTTGAATTAATAGAGGGTAGTGCAGTAATTCATATTTATTACTTTTCCAAAATACTAAATCATTTATTCCAAAATGATTTAAGATACTTCATGATCAAATCCTAGGATGATAATTAATATCAGTAAATTGATCAAGTCACTTAAATTCTGTTTACTTGTATATAAATTTAGAATAACAACTAAATCCAATGAGAAAGTTAATGCAAGGCTCTTAGTCCGGTCCTTGGAAAGATATAGATAGGTAGTAAAGTTCTCTTGTTCACCCCCTCTTGCCTTTAGGATTAAGAAAAATGTCCAAAATTGCAATGGTGTGCAATGACAAGAGTTTGAAATAGTCTTACCTGAAATAGGAAAAAAAATTAGTTCTGTTTGAAAGGATTTTTAGTCCACAAAACTATTCAAAAGTGTGAGTTCCACATATTAACCTGTATATAACTAAATTACATTTCTTTTCAGGCATTCATTCATTTATTTTTTTTATTCTCCTTTTCAAGCATTTAAAGAAAGCTTTATCAATATTTTTATTAAGAGAAATATACTTGTAGAAAATTTCAAATGACAATTTAAAAGGAAGTAAATTTACCATTAATTTATCTTCAGAATTCACTGTCTCAACTCAAAATAGCGTCTCTAGATAAGATAAAGTGGCATGCTGTACATGAAACAATTGTCATTAATGCACAGGTCTTGACCAACAATAGCTCTGATTCTTGAAAAAGACCTTTCCTTAACATTTTGTAGCAGAAAGCAGTCAGATATAAAAATGCAGTCAGTAGAAGGCCCAAGTGAGTTTCTTAAGATGCGATTGAAAACAAGGTTTTCAGGGATCCCTGGGTGGCGCAGCGGTTTGGCGCCTGCCTTTGGCCCGGGGCGCGATCCTGGAGACCCGGGATCGAATCCCACCCACATCGGGCTCCCGGTGCATGGAGCCTGCTTCTCCCTCTGCCTGTGTCTCTGCGCCTGTCTCTCTCTCTCTGTGACTATCATAAATAAATAAAAATTAAAAAAAAAATTAAAAAAAAAAAAGAAAACAAGGTTTTCAACATTCTCTGTCCACTGTACATGATGTAATTAAATTAACCAACAACCTTATTTCTACTTAGCCTCTTCCAATTTTATTTTATTTCAACAGTAAACAAAAAAATTATTTGTGGAAGATCACTATGTTTGGATAAAAGATGTAAAGTATATCTTTTTCAATTTCAATATTAATTTGTGTAATTCCAATGAAAATCTGCTTGAAAATAATTTTATTTCCCCAAAGCAGTATTTCATGTTTATTAATAGATAAGCAGTTAAAATATAGAATGTATGGTCCACAAAATCTGCATGAGGACAAAAGTCCATAATAGGAGACACTTTGTCATTTTTTTTCTTACCCAGAGCCCACTCTAATTGATATAACCACACTAATAATTACACAGATACATTTTTAAATAATTTCCTATAATTAACTGCATAATAGACAAAAATAGTTAATTAGCTCACTGGCTAATGAATTTGCTTCTCTTAGAGAAGAAATCATGCATTAATTCAGAACTGTGTCATGTTGCCAAATTACTGAAAGAAACATCTCACTTGATTTTCTTTGTTTTTGTTTTTTTTTTTTTCTCACTTTATTTTCTTTAAGGAAGAATTCTGAATAGTTCCTAAAACGTAGCAGAGTGTATGGGGATCCACACTAGAAGTCCATTCTATATAGCACGAAAATAAAGTCAATGAACTGGAGCCTACTGGTTCTCCACTCAATATCGATTTCTCACTTTGCTGGGCCTATTAGAACTCGAATTTTACTCATTGTAGCAACATTCTCAGTTACAGAGCTAGACTTCCCAGCTGCCCTGTCACTACGGGGACATAGCTCTAGCCAGGGAAAGAGAAAGACCATCGGAGGGTTTTTGGTCTGTCTGTGTAGGTGCCAAGGCTTCCTCTCGTTGGTTTCCCATCTTGCGGGTTTAAACGTATGCGTAATTATTGCAGGTGCAGCAGCTGTCTTGTAACCATGTGGCAGTGAGCACATAAGGTGAGAGTCACATGCAAAACTTGGTGAGCAAAAATCTAGCAGGGAAGTCACTCTGTCCGAGGAATTTCTTTGTGCAAACACATGCAGCAATGAAACCTGACTCTGGTGAAATGTGCTTTGCGGTTGGGCGGGTCACAGTCACAGCCCAGGGCATCGCCTACACAGGTGTGGGGCGGGCTCACCTAGACTATTTTCATTCCTTTCAACCCCAAATCCAGGATCCTGAGAGAGAGCACAGTGCTTTATACGGCATATAAGTAGCCATTTGACAGGTCTAGGGCCCACGCTACACTAGAAAAGGAGATTCTTCACACTGACTTGACTATCAAAAGATATATTAATCATTGGTATTGGGGGAGATCAGAGAGTGAAACCAAAGATAATTTTCTCTGACATTCCATTGAAAATGTGTATCTGGAAAAATAATTTTAACTGTCATCAAGACGTAGTGAATGTACTGTTGACATTAAGGATGTCAGAGAGCTCTCCTGCTCCACGGCAAGGAGATCATCGTGTCCTATTTACATTAACAGAATTAATAATATCTATCAAACTTAATTGATACAGGTATAATTCTAATAAAAAACATAGATTAGGGTTCTATATTAGTTACACTATTTGCTACAGCCTAGATAGAGCCATATAATTGAAATACTTTGAATTGGACACTTAAATGAAATTAATGGTATGAAAACTACATTTAACTAAAGTTGTTAAGCAAATGAAGAAAGGAAACCAATTGAATCCATTTTTTCCTCAAATATCAAATTCCTGTAACTATATTAACTATTACGAGAAAGGGAAAAAAGTAATCTCTTTGAACATAAAATAGTAGTGATTGGAATCAATGTTGGTTATTTTTAAGATGTTTTATTACTATTTTTTTCTTTGTTAAAAAATAGCTTTATCATATGTAATTTCTGAATGCTTGTTGTTACATTGTAGAAATGCAACAGATTTGTGCCTATTGATTTTCTATCCTGCAACTTTACTGAATTCTTTTATTATCTCTACGTTTTTGGTGGAGTCTTTAGGGTTTCCTATATATAATAGCATTTCATCTGCAAGCAGTGACAGGTTTACTTCTTTCCTTCCAATTTGGATGCCTAATTTTTGCTTTCGTTTCTTTGGCTTTTTGTGTCAGAGTCAAAAAAAAAAAATCGTTCCCACGATCTATGTCAAGAAACTTGCTGCCTATGTTTTCTCCGAGGAGTTTTATAGCTTCAGGTCTTATGTTCATGTGTTTAATCAATTTTAAGCTAATTTCTGTGTGTGGTATAAGATAGTGGTCCAGTTTCACCTTTGGGATACGGCTGTACAGTTTTCCAGACACCATTTATTGAAGAGACTATCCTCTCCGCACTGTGTATTCTTTGCTTCTTTCTCATATATCAATTGATGACGTATGTAAGAGTCTACGTGTGGGCTTCTTCCTCTGTTCCATTGGTCCATGTAGATTTTATGCCAGTACCATAGTGTTTGGATTACTGTAGCTTTCTAGTGTAATGTAAAATCAGGGCACATGATACATCCAGCTGTGTTATTTTTTCTCAAGATTACTTTGGCTTTTGGGGGTCTTTTGTGGTTCTATACAAATTTAGAATTGTCTGTTCTATTTCTGTGAAAATTTCCATTGGAATCTTGATAGAGATTGTATTAAATCCAGAGATTGCTTTACATGCTATGGACATTTTAACATACTGGTTTTTTAAGCCACATGCATGGAATGTATTTCCATTTACTTATGTCTTCTTCGATTTCTTCTACTGAAGTCTTATAATTTTTAGTGTATAGATCTTTCACTTTCTCAGTTAAATTTATACCTAAGTATTTTATACTTTTTATGCAATTATAACAGATCATTTTCTTAATTTTTCTTTCTTATTGCTTGTTGTTATGGTAAAGAAATACAACAGGTTTTTGCATATTGATTTTCTATCCTGCGATATTACTGAATTTTTTTTATTAATCTCAACAAGTTTTGGTGGAGTCCTTAGGGTTTCCTATATATGATAGCATTTCATCCGCAAATCATGATAGTTTTACTTCTTTCTCTCCAATTTGAAAGCTAAAATATTTTTGTTGCATAATTGCCCTGGTTAGGATTTCTTATACTATGTTGAATAAAAGTGGTGAGAGTGGGCAACCCTGATTTATTAGAGGGTATTAGTACTAATACCCTTTAGTATTAGAAGAAAAGCTTGTAGCTTTTCCCTGTTGAGGATTGTAGGAGTGCTGACAGCACAGACTTCATCTTTGGCCTTCCATCTTGTTTTCCCATCTGGTGCATCGATGGTGCCATGTCAGATAACCAACAGAGGTCACTAGGCTCACAGATGGTGCAGCCTTAGGTAACGACCCTGTGGCCTCACCACCATGGTCATCACTCCATAAGGGCTGGGGGTTAAGGTCCAGGTAGGAATAGAGATGAGAGGCTGCAAGTAGCTGCCTAGTGCTCTGGATCATCCATCTGCCTGATTGCTCCATCAGTAATTTACCTCAAATAAAACTCTGTAAAAATGTTATGGAGAAGTGTGGTTGGTTTTTCAGTATTAAAGTGTCTTCTCAGTCTGGAGGGTACATTGCTGACCCTCCTCCACCTTGAAATAATTTGCACAGTCAGCAGGATACAGACAGAACAAGCATGCATAAAGGGACATTGTCAGGGGAAGCTCCTTGTCCATGTCCAGGGTGGGGAAGGACAGAGCCTGGGAACTCAAAGAAGGAAAGGGGAAAACCAAGTTGGGCAGCCACCTCCATGTGGGGAGGCTTGGGCAGGTTTTTTTTTTTTTTTTTGTGTGTGTGTGTGTGTGTGTGTGTGTGTTTTGGACCAGTGTATGATTACAGGAACCCCCCCCCCCAAATGACTAAGGGATGGTGACATATCCTATTCAAAATAGTAGGGAAAAGGAAATAGAGAAGGGAACGTGAACAAGCCTTTGCAGTGGTGGCTTGGGCACTCATCCACGCCTTAAGATACATCATAGAAAAGGACTTATGAGCAAGGAGAGAATTGGACAGAGCCAAGAAGCACTGGCTTTGGGAAAGGATATACAAGCTGCATATTCCTCTAATACAGGTATTATGTCCAAAATAATTCAAAAGCAGGAGGAAAAATTAGAAATTATGGCAAGTAAGGTGGCAAAGATGTATGAGCACAGATTGCCGCACACTAGAGTGACAATAATTCGATCTCAAGAAAATTGGGGCCCTAAATCATGAGACCTCTGGAGTAATGACTCCTCTCATGAGGACATTATCAAAGAGGAGGAAAATGGTTTCCAGGCATGACTTTTGATTCCAACAAAGACCAGGCCACTCATGAGCCTGAGGATGACCAAGAAGAAACTCCCACTAGTCAGTAAACAGCTCTGAGGGAACGTGCTGCAGCCTGGTGGAGCTAACCAAGTAACTTAAAGCAAAAGGGCTGAGAAGGGGTGGCTGCTTGGGTGTTAACCACTGTGGGAAACTGGGGGGAGAGAGTATTATTATGTTAAATGGGTTTAAAACCATCCAAAACAGCCTCAGTGACTTCTGGGCCTGCCTTGTGACAAGACTGTATACCATAGGCGTGGGCGAGGATCCCACATGCTCTTAGCTGATTTGATTGATTAGGTAAATGCTAGCATTAAGATGAGCTGGATTATTGAAGGGGGTGTTCTCTTCCCTGTTTTGCTGGATTTCTATGGAAGAACCACAAGAGATTATACATGAACTGCCATTCATGAAACATGCCATTTATATTTAGTGTTTTAGAAGCCCACACGGAGCATTGTTTTCGTCTGGTATGGAAGACTGCATCTTAGAGTCAGCCTTGGGGTCATGGGCTAGGACTTTAGTATCCTGCCCCCATGGTTAATGGGCCCACTGCTACAGGAGCAGCTATGGTGGCCGACTTAACTGAATCTATAATGAGAGAAACAGATCGAAACATGGAGGAAAAGAGATGATTCTGCTGGTGATAAAATGGCAGCAAAGGGCCCCCTCAAGGTCCCTTGTAAACACTTGTGACAAGATTTAATATCGTCAGGGACCCCAAGAGACAGTGTAAACAGGCAACCTGGTTTGGTCTTGCTAAAGCTATGGAAGGCATTGCCTAAGGGAAAGCAGTTTACTCCCTTGGAGGAAGGCTCCAAAGAGCCAGCTGTGTCACCAGAGTGCTCCTCGACTAATAGTGGAATTTCAGGGGTAAATACCCCATGCCCGTAGAGGACCAGGGGTTAGGCTAATGTTGCCCTCTAGTGCATGCAGTAGGGGACGCCCCCAGGCCCCATGCGGAGTACACCGTTTATTGGCCTTGCACTAACAGACTGTACTATGTATACATACGTACTTGAATAATGTAGCCATTATGTGTATGTCTATACTATATATACAAATAAATTATATTATTCTTGAGAGGAAACATGCCTATTTTACCTTTGTTTATCCACACCTCCTGGCATACAACACTGTATTAGGATCAGTGACTAAAAAATGTCTGTTTCTACTTTGGGTTATGGGTATTAACACAATTTTGAAAATTGAAAAGAAACAAATGTTGCCTTAAATTAACTTTCTTGTCTCCTTAAAACCTTTATTTCCTTTGCTCATTTGTTTTGTTTCTTAAACTCCACATATGAGTGAAATTATATGGTATTTGTCTTTCTCAGACTGACTTATTTCACTTAGTATGATATCTCTACTTCTATCTGCATTGCTGCAAATGGCAATGTTCCTTTCTTTTTATATGGCTGAGCATTATTCCGTTTTATTTAAACCACATCTTCTGTATCCACTCATCAGTTGATGGACACTTGGGCTATTTCCATAGTTTGGCTGTTGTAGGCAAAGCTGCTCTAAACATTAGGGTTTGAATTAGTCCCTTTGAATTAGTATTTTGGTATTCTTTGGGTAAATACCAAGAAAAGGGAAAAAGAGAATGAGACGAACCAAGAAACAGACTCTTAATTATAGAGAACAAACTGATGGATACCAAAGGGGAGGTGGAGGGGGATGGGTTAAATAGGTGATGGGGATTAAGAAGGGTACTTCTTGCGATGAGCAGTGGGTCAGTGGGTGTTGTGTGGAAGTGTTGGATCACTATGTTGTAGACCTGAAACTAATATTGCACTGCATGTTAACTAACTGTAATTTAAATAAAAACTAAAAAAAAATATATATTTTCTTGTCTTTGATACAATTTTTCAGTTTTTAGATATGTGCCAAGGAACAACATTGGTATTATTTGCTCCATGCAATGTAACACAGGTATTTTTGGCAAACATTTGAAGCTTGATTCATAATTTTTATTCATAGGACAAGCTGTACCGAATCTTAGTCACTCAGAAGCTAAATAATTTTGATAGGTCATATGATAATGACTACTTTAGCAAATAACTGCACCTGTCTTTTTTAGAAGGTAAAATAGGACACAGGGATATTTTGAGGGAAAATGTTGTAAGAGTACATTAAATGATATCTAGAATGAATTAAAGACACTTTAGTTATAAAGATGGATCTTCAGAATAGAACACTAGATTTAAAAGCCTTTACACTATGGTCTAGGTCCTATATTGGAAATAAAATTTGTTTGTTTTTGTTTCTGTTTTTTCTTTAAGATTTTGTTTATTTATTCATGATAGACATAGATAGAGAGAGAGGCAGAGACACAGGCAGAGGAAGAAGCAAGATCCATGCTGGGAGCCCGACGCGGGACTCGATCCCAGGACTCCAGGATCACACCCTAGGCCAAAGGCAGGCACTGAACCACTGAGCCACCCAGGGATCCCCCAGGAAATATAATTTGGAAAAAGCATTTAGCCTTCCACAGATCCATTGCAGGGTATTTGGGAAAATTTTGCAAGGCATCCAGGATGAACATATACAACCCGATGCAAATGAGTGTGATAAGAGATTATTATTGATGCGCATAGAATCAGTGAGTATGCCTGTGAATGCATCTGTATTTAATAAATGCTGGATTAACCTTAATGAAGGTTAATGAAATTTATTGATGATGAAATTTTGATAGCTGAAATATTTCTACATTAGACAAAAAAAAGTATCCTGCTAGAATGTAACTCGCGTACTATTTCAGGACAGAAGGAATCCTGATTAGGGTCCAGCCAGTGCTCTACTCTGCTACGGTTGGAAAGGAGGGGGCTTCATTGGGGGTCCTGTAAGGAAGAAGACTCCTTATATTTGGGATTGTGAACAGAAGAGAAGGAGACTGACATGGCTATCCTAAGGAATATTTGTGAAGGAAACCAGAATTATATCCTATACCAAGAGTGTAGAGTTGCTAGTCATGTGCAGCTATTTTACCTTCATGTCAAATCTTAGATCATTAAGCATTCCTCTCAAGCCCAGAGGGTCTCATCCCCTATCATGATCTCTTCAAACACATAAACTTTGAAATATGTATATTTTGAACTCACTCTTTCACTCTCTATCACCACTTGACCCTTATTTTTTTTGTAATCATATCATTTATAAAATATATAAATTATAAAAACATATGATCTGTATAGACATACTATTTGATTTCACACACAAGTATCTAAAGTATTCAACTTTTTGATGGATGGAGACTATGCCTATTTTCAATTTTTACAATTTCCTATTTTACAACATTCTACTCATCCCAGGACTATGAATCTGTGGTAATTTTAACTTGTATGTCATAATTTGTTCAAACATAGAGCTATTTTAAAGATAATTATCAATTTTTTGGAAATATGCCATTGAGTGAGATTAGCTTTTGCCATAGTCAAGTTCCACATTGAGTTTAGAAGTCCACTTCTTTCCTGACCTCTGGATTCCAAGGACTACTATATAGATTTCATTATCTGATATATTGACTAGATTGTAACAGAATGGACTATAGCGAACCTTTCATCCCAAGGTGCGCAATTATAAAATGATAATTCTGTTCCTAGAAAAACGCATTAAATAATTTATTTTCAGAAGACTTTTAGATTTTAAAATTATCCTCATCAATCATTTCACCAAAATAATCTCATAAGCACAAATGTGACCTATTCTGAAATACAGGCTAGAATTTGTGGTTCCCAAGTGAATATAGCTCTTTGCAGAAGTGACAAAACAGGCTCCGAGTTTGATAGGACAGGCATCAGGCATATATAAACAGGCAGAGATGGGATTTATCTGAGATGGACTAGCTGCAGCATTTACAAAATTTAAAGATGTTTTCACTTGCCAGGGACGGAAGGAAGATTCCATGTGGATTTCCGTAAGGCATCCCTGACTCAGAGATCTGGAGCAGGGAAGACTAAAACACCTTCCCTAGCCGGGGCCCATGTTCATCTGAGGAAGATAGAGGCGGATCACTGAACAGGCACCATAAAGACTTAGATGGATTGACTCTACTTTCTCTCTCTGGGAGCTCATGGAATATACTCAAGGCTGTTCGCATCACTTTTGTTTTGTTTTCTGATCTTGATAAAGCCTTCATATCACCACGCCATCATGGGTCCATTAGAGTGAAAGGCTTTCAATTTTTCTTTTTGTGACCTAAAAAAAAAAAAAAAAAATTGTATTCTCTTATTCTAGAAATATTGAACTTTCCTCCTTATATTTCTTCCTTTGTTCCAAAGCCAGGGCCTTTTTTAAAAGAGTATTCAATCAAAGCACTGTATCAGATCTTCTTCTGATGATTTTCTATAGTACTGTGAGAAGATATGTCAGATTTAAAAATGCTACTTGCATATAATGATTCATGCTTTATAGTTTGCTAGTGCCCTGACTAGTTAAATGGAATTCTCTAAACCATATATTAAGAATATAAACCAGTTATTATAACTAGTATGTCTACAACCAAAATGAATACATATTTAATATACAATTTTGCACTTAGAAATGCAATTTAAATAATGTTATCAGTGTGTATACTTCTAACAGATGATAGGAAATATGAAACTGAGATTAATCTATAATTATTTCATCCCAAATAAGCAATGAGATTTAATTTTATATTTGAAAAGTCAGAATCACCTGCAGTAGCTACTAAATATTGAGATATATGTGGGTGGGGCCTCATAATTTAGGGCATAAAACAGGCCATATTTTCTACTTTGGACATTTTCTTCTCTATTTTTTTTTTTAGTAGACATTACATTATGTGTTTTAACTGGACCTTCCAAGTATTTCTATAACATGTAAAAGCAAAATTACTCATAAGATTGATTTCAATGGATTCATTCATTCATTCAATATTTGTTGCTTGCACTGTATGTACAAGACTCTGAACTGTTAAGTTTTGTTCAGTTAATGGAATAAAATCAGGACCTAAATTACTGACAACAGCTTCCTTACCAGATTAAAAATATATCACGAGGAAACAAACCAAAAATTCCAAACTAGCCCTCTCAAATATTCACATCAAGAATGTTCATCACATTTTCCCAATGCAATAAGACAAATATATTTAATTTTTTTGAAGCCATTTTTACAAATAGTGAGTGTGTTCAGTCTTATTGAGAACAACTGGGTGGCTCCTGTGATCTCTTTCTAGATGATAAATCATGTTTAAAACAGAATTCTAGTGAAAAATATTGTTAGTGTTGACAGCATTTAGACAAATTCATCCTTCTTTGTCACTAAAGCTGACGTTGGTTATGAAATGCCCCATACTCTCCGTGGCATACTTTCTTGCCAATAGAGCATACTGACACTTTCACAGTTCCTTCTAGATTTATCGTGCATACATTTTTAACCTCCAAATCAAGATACGCATTTTAAAACTAATGTTTTTTTTTTTTTTTTTTTTTGGAGAACTTATTTAGTTGAAAGCTTTAGAGATGTGAAAAAAAGTCTATACTGAAGCTAATGGTATTTGTTAAAAATTAATTAAGTTCCGTGGAATCATGACTCCCACAGCCTATTGAACCATTTTTAGATCATAGCCAAACAGAGTAATGAGATTTCTACATCCCATAAGATATTTATTTATTTATTTATTTATTTATTTATTTATTTATTCCATAAGATATTTATATGGTACAAGGAATGTGGTTACTCCAAGAATAGGTCATCCAATGTGGTTAACTAAAATACTCACAAAGGATCTACAGTTTCCTAATTTTTGAAATCTATGAGATAAAGCAACTGATTTATTTTTACTAATTACAAAGTCTTTTCCAGGAGGATATGTGAGATTATGTTAGTGGAATTACCTCAAATTCCAATAAAGATTCTAGGTCCAAATTCGCTTCTAAGAGTTCAATTTAAAGAAACAGTTACTTGAATGAGATGTAATATTATACTTTTTTTTTTAAATCAGTCCTAATCTGTTAAAAGAAAAAAAAAAAATACTGGTGAGCTCCAGAGGTAAAAATTTATAGAAAAAAGAACGCCAGACCCAGATTCGTATGATAAAGGTACATTTCTGCTCCACTGTGTACTCCCCTTGTGGCCTGATTAAGTCAATTCATGACTCTGAACTTCAGTTATTTTGACTATAAAACTAAAATAAATATGCCTCCTCTAATTATCTATCAGGACAGCTGTGGATATTTTTTAAACTTACACGGTATTAAAGCCATGTTCATGTACAGCTCTATGCATTTCTTTGGAAAATTGTCTATTCAAGGCCTCTGTTCATTTTTTAATTGAATTGTTTGGGTGTTTTGGTGTTGAGTTATGTACTTTATATATTTTGACATTAGTCCTTATTGGATATATCATTTGCTATTATCTCCTCCCATTCAGGAGGGGTTTTTTTGGTTGTTGTTTTTTTTTGTTTTGTTTTGTTTTTTTGTTTTAATGTAGTTGATGGTTTCTTCACTGTGAAAAAGCTTTTTTTATTCTGGGATAGTCCCAATAGTTTATTTTTGCTTTTATTTTCCTTGGCTCGAGAGATATATCTAGAAAAACATTGCTATGGCTGATGTCAGGGAAATTGCTGCCTGTGTGCTCTTCTAGGAGTTACATGATTTTAGGTTTCACATTTAGGTATTTAATCCATTTATTTTTGTGTATGGTGTAAAAAAATGGTCCAGTTTCATCCTTTTGTCTGTAACTGCCCAGTTTCCCAGCATCATTTGTGGAAGATACTGTCTTTGCCCTATTGTATATTCTTGCCCCCCTCATCCATAGATTAATTGAATATACCGGTGTAAAATGAATCTATCATCTATCATCTATCTATCTATCTATCTATCTATCTATCTATCTATCTATATCATCTACCTATCATCTGTCATTTCTGGGCTCTCTATCCTGTTTCATTTATCTATATGTCTATTTTTGTGTCAATACTATCCTGTTTTGATTGCTATAGCTTTTTAGTATATCTTGGAATCTGGAATTGCTATACTTCAATATTGCTTTGGCTATTCAGGTCTTTTGTAGTTCCATATGAATTTTAGGATTGCTTGTTTTAGTTTTGTGAACAATCCTGTTGCTATTTTTATAGGGATTACATTGAATCTGTAGAATGCTTTGGGTAGTATGGAGATTTCAACAATAATTGTTCTTCCAAGCCATGGGCATAGAGTATCTGTCCATTTGTCTGTGTTGTTTTGGAGGGGTTAAAAAAGCTCTTGCACATTACAGAATTATCATTATAATAAAATTTAATTACCAAAAACTTATGCTGCAATGTATGTCATAAGTAAACAAGTGCTAAAACATCTGATCCGATATAGAAGTAAGTAAAAAGAATAGTGCAATCAACTGGATTTTGACTTTTATGTTTGAGGCTATATTCCAGTCTTTGAGTGGTGATGTTGAAAGGGAACTCACTTCTGGAAGCTATTTATCCTCCGTATGTGCATGAGGATGCTGAAATTTGGTCATAGTTGGAGTCAAAGGTTGTTGTACCCAGTGCTCACAATAAATCGTGGCTTGAACTCTTAGAGTTGGAGTTATCTGAAGTGTCAACTCAGAGAGCACTAACCTATTCCTGATTACAGCACCCAGGATGCTGATTGCAGTCTGGAAACCGGTGTAAAGGACAGGCCCATGCATCATTGTCAGTGAACTTGGGAACAATAATTGTGATTTTGTGACTATTTTTATAAGTGATTGCATGTCAGACAAGAAAAAAAAAACTAATACATTTTTAGGTTTTTAATGTGTTCTAAATTTCACATAGACTGGCTATTTCTGTTGTATAAGCAGATCACTAATCTTTCATTTTGTCTCTTTCTGAGTAGCAGGATGTTATTTAATATTCAAGAGCCTGGTATCCTTAGATTTAACACTGCAGTGATGTTTTTAAAATTACCCTTTGTAGCAAAGACTCAACATAACCACAATTTATGCCCCTAATTTGTACTTGTTCAATAAACAAATCATTAGTTTGGAGACAGAAGGTCAATGCAGAAAAAAAAAATAATTATGAGTGTATCCTACCAGCAAATTGATGCATTGTTTTCTATGCATACACACAGACTTGGAGCTATAATTCTATTCCCCATCCTTCTCACACGTGCATGCATGAACGTGTGCACACAGTCATGCGCCAGGAAACAGGTATTGTCTGGTGTCACAGGCAATGGAATGGAACAAAAGGACTGAGTTATGAGTTCATTCAACACTAATGACCTGAGCCTCACTCTCAGGGACTGTCCAGGCTACTTCCATGTACTGTTCCTGAGCTGTAGCAGGATCTTCTTTTCTCTGACCATTTTTTCTCCTGGATGTCCTTCTCGAAGCGTCACATGAGAGCCTCATTACAGTATGTCATTCACCGTACATAGTTGCCCTCATCATTCATTGACTCATTCACCAAATATTCACTTATACTCAATAAACATTCATTAATTGTAATCTTCCACAAAAAAAAAAGAAATTGAAGAAGGCAATGGGGTACAAGAGGGAGATTATGTCCCAGCTCAGACACACACACACACACACACACACGGGCACACACACACACACACACACACAGCTTAATTGTGACTTATTTTGAGAATTTAGCTATCTACTGGGCATTGTATCAATATGACTGTTAGGCTCATTAAATGTATATGGACTCAAAACAAATTTATGTTTTGCCTTCTTTAAGATTAAGTCTGCTTTAAAATATGTCCAGTTATTTTTTTTTTTATTTTCTTGCCAGATGATTTACAAACCCAAACTCTATCTGTACACGGAGGAAGCTACTTCTTAGTTAGAATTTTCTATTACTTTTCTTTAAAAGTATTTTATTCAGTTTTGTAGAAAGTGTTTTGTTTTTCCATCACAATTTCTCAGAATAGAATTTAAAACACTGGAGGGTAGTGGGAAGAATGTGGAGCTTGAGAAAATATCCTGGAAACTTAATATCTCCTTGTAGTAACTATCAAGGAAATTCACCGATCAATGTGGTAGAAATGTCTTCCTGTCTATGGAGGCTGGTGTGTCAGATTTCGGACGCATATGTGGAAGTCCCTGCCTTGGATATGAAGTGTGCAGAATAGGAAAACGGACAATTGACCTCACTCTGAAATGGATTACATGAACTTTGGAATAGGACTTGATTCAGATTGCTCAGCTTCAACCTTCCTGGTAATATTTCCTAGTGGCATCGCCCAATTACATCTGGGAAGGATTAAAATAAAATGTCAAAGTGAAGATGCCAAGAATTTTAAGGACCAGATAAGTAGGGAGGTACAGATAACTAATTATGTGGAAATCATAAAATCTTTCCCAATCAGAAACTCCCAAGAAAGATGCCCTTTAATTAATGTAGATGGTTGTAGTAGTTTTATTTTTTTAACTTTTAAAACATTAAGTTGATTTCAGTTCTTTTACACAATTTCTAGGAATATTTGTTGCTTGAAATTGAAAACTATGGTTTATCTTTTACTAATTCTAGAAGCCACAATTTAGACAAATGAACAAACAGTAAGATTGCTGTCAAAATAATTATATGTATTGAATCTTAATTTTTAAGAGTTGACTATAAACATTATAAACTTTAAAGATGATTCAAATGTTATTTTACGGTGATTTTTTTTAGTGTTCTTTGTATTTTTGAAGAATTTCCTTTTAATGCTGAATAGAGGTGCACCTGCATGGGCTCAGTAGGTTAAATGTCATGGCTTTGGCTTAGGTCATGAATCCTGGGATGGAGCCCTACATCATCGAGGTCCCTGCTCAGCAGAGAGTCTCTTTTTCCCTCTCCCTCTCTCCCTCCCTCTGCTCGTGCTCTCTTGCATGCATACTCTCTCCCTCTCAAATAAATAAGTAAATAAAATATTTGCAAAAATAAATGATAAATAGAGCTCTCTGTAGCTCAGAAATCTAGATATAAGCTTAGAATGTATAATACTTGATATCATGTAACCAACTTCCTCTTCAGAGCTGTAGGTATTATCACTCCCCTTATCCAAATTATATATTTTTTAAAATTTTATACTCAATTCTATGAATACTGAATCATTTTCCTTCTTGGTGATTTTGAGGACTTTAAATAGCAAGCTTTCCTTTCCTCCTTTTTCAAAAAAAATAATTATTATAGAGTTATTACTACTTTATTTATTAATTAATTAACTTATATAACTATTATATATATATATATATATATACATGCCATAGGGCTTCATTAAAATTGCACCATTTTCTAGATAGCCACCATACAATTTATTTTCCTTCATCCTTTGTTGTTTCTAATCCCCCACACACTTGTCTCCATAAATTATCATCAGTAACTTTAGGTGATCCTTGTTTGGATGTTTGTGGTCAGGAAGACATTTGTGGTATCTCTAGTTGTAATTACACATTGTCTGTTTCCCTGAAAATGCAAAATGTATCAATTCCATTAATTTTAAATACAATGAGTTTTGCTGTAAAGCTTGTTTTATAAGTACAAATATGTTCCAACATGATTGATACATTAAGAAGCCATTTTTGCATAATGCAAATTTTGCATATACTCATGTCCTACTCCATCCACGAGAAACTAGGTAAACACAGAGAACTTCACCAAAGTGAATGCACAAAATGTGCACACACACAAGCATACACTTCAAACACCAAGTAGCTACCTCACTGCATGTGTAATGAGCCATACCTATTCACATCATCTGTTACCACTTTCCCATCCAATTTTAGAGAAGTTTCCTTCTTCTCGCTGACACATATTAAAATGTCCCATCTTCTCTTGCAGTAATCATGGGGCTGCTACCACTGGACTGTGGAAAACTATCTATGGTACTTACAAGTCTGGTACTTAGAAATTACCCTGTGTGATCCTCCACCCATCTCTTCTTCCTTAGTGATGTGTCGGTGTCCAGTCTGAGAATATTTTCCTTTAAGTAGAGAGAGCTTAACACAAGAAATTGGATATATATTTGGTCTAATAGCAGAGAAGCCAGACACGGGATGATGGGATGAGGGTTGGGGGTGGAGAGAAAGATAGAAACAGAGAAAGAGAGAGAACTAGAGCAAGTGGAGCAGAAGGTGATGTTGTTGGAGCCTATGAATCAGGGAATTGGATATTGGCACCAATATATGCCAGCTTGGATAGATCTAAACCCGTGGAGGAAAAATTGCCCCTACCCCAAGTTTGCCAAAGAAATAGGAGGCAAAATCTTGGCAAATATGTTCCCATACATGGGTCTTTTGACAATAGCTCTCAGGAGCCAAGCACAGGAAAGTCTCAAAGGCAGTTGCGCGTGATGCAAAGCAGAGAAGAGAAGGGCTGTAACTGGATCTGAAAGCAAATAGAAAAATGACCTACAAAAGGGGACCCTTGAACCAATTTGTCCTGGGTTGTATGGTTATAAAATGGAGGTAGTTAGGGCCCTGTTTTGCAAAAAGCTGCTCAGTAGAGTCACCTGACCAGCCCCGGAATGTTCTGTGATGAATAAACATTGAACCTGTTAAGTCACTGAAGTTTTAGAATTTGTTTCTTGTTGCTTAGCTGAGGCTGTTGTGATTGTAAGGATTTTCATTTTCTATAGTGGACATTTGTGTTTGCAGCCTTATCTCCTTCTGAGACCTGATTTCTCTTTGTGTCTGAGGAGGCGGATTAAACCCCGAGATACATTTATGGGTTGCGTGACCTTAACTAATTCAACCAGCTGTTTCAGAGCAGGACATGCCATTTAAACAAGTCCAACCAGAATCTTTAATTTGTCCTTAAGATATTCTTTCCTTTTGATCTAAATGAAACAGCATGTAACCCCGGAAATTCCTGACAGCCATGTTCTAACCGGAGATGTGTCAAGCCTCTAATAAAGCTGTAATAAAGAAAGGAAAGTGGGAAAATAATTAGATCTTGGTGATATCATTAAGTCTTGGGATCAAACAGTATCTACCTTGAAAATTATGGGAGATCAATATCGCCTTAAAGAATAAAGGGAATATATTTTTCTCCTCCATTCATTATTTCTTTCATGTTATATATCTTAAATTCTAAGCTACAGCTATTTTTAAATTAGTATTTTTATAAATATACAGGTTTATTTCAGAAAATCTGAAAAATATAGAAAAATCTGAAAATATTAAATTATAATTTCATCATCTTCCCATCTGAACAGAGCTATAACTTTCATGTTTTATACTACTTTTATTATTCCTGTGCACATATTTAAGTATACATTATACATAGAATTAGATCTATGGCTGAATATACTTATATTTTATTATTATAGAACACTTATTCTAGTAACAAAGGTTTTCATTCCCTCCATACTTTGGTCTTTTAAATAATACCTTATGGGGCACCTGGTTGAGCATCTGCGTTTGGCTCAAGGCGTGACCCCGGGCTCCTGGGATCGAGTCCCGCATCAGGCTCCCTACAGGGAGTCTGCTTCAGCCTCTGCCTTTGTTTCTGCCTCTCTCTGTGTCTCCCATGAATAAGTAAATAAAATATTTTAAAAATCAAACCAAAACAAAAGCACACTTCATAAATATATATTTAAATAAACTTTTCAGGAGTTCCTGGGTGGCACATTCAGTTAAGCATCCAACCCTTGGTTTCAGCTTAGGTGGTGATCTCAGGGTCCTGAGATCGAGCCCTGTGGTGGGCAGCATACTCAGTGTGGAGTCTAAGACCCTCTCTCTCCCTCTGCCCCTCCCCCTGCATTTTTGCTCTTTTTCTGTCAAATAAATAAAGAAATAAAATCTTTTTAAAAATGAGAAATAAATTTTCCATCTATCTCTATTTCCTAGGTAGATTTTTTTAAAATAAATGAAGCTGTTTCTCTTCTAAATAAAATCACACATTTTACAATATTTTGAAAATTAAAAGCTGATGTTTGTGTAAAATATAGACAATTTTATTTGTCTTACTTTCCTGATAAGGTAAAAGTAATAGAGCAATGGGTCTATAATTTTGTAGGGAAGAGTGGAAGTTTCTCAACAGAAAAAGAAAATGATCTGAAGAAGAAATAAAAAGTTATAGAAAAAAAAAACAAATAAAATTGTGGCACAAAACAAAAAAAAATAAAATTGATGGAAAGGAGTGATAAAGCTATAAACACTTCTCTGGATCAGAATGACTCGATATTCATTCCCCACTCATCATTTGCCATATCTTATTTCTTTAGGACCTCCTGACAACCTGGGCATGCAAGCATGGCATAAATGAAATGCATAGTGGTTTGAGCAGTAGTAATGCAGGGGACAGAGATTAGGTAATGCATAGACGAAGAAAATTTGAACCCTCTTGGAGGGAGTTTAAAAAATGTGCCCAAGGAAATTTTTATTGAATGTGTATTAGGAAACTATTGCAGATTGATAATTCAGTTGTTAAATTTGAGGATCATGAAATATGGAGCTGAATGAGTTCCAAAAATGAGAAATAATTTTAGTAGCAACCACCTGTTAATATAGACCACTTTCATGACTAAACACTCGTTTCATTTAATATTTATTAAAACTCTGTGAGATAATGATAATTATCAGATCATTATTAAACAAAGAGTGAGAGAGTTGAATGACTTCTTTAAGAAAATAGATTTAGCAAGACTGAAATTATTCTAAAGCGATCTCTGACATTCGAAAGTCCATGTTGCTAACCAATAAAAATACTACTCTTTCTTTCCCCATCCCTGCTTTAGACACACTCCAATACCAAAGATGTAATAAAAGAGGAGGGAAAGCTGAGATAGAACACAGGGAATAATTGCTAGGAAGATACAAGATATTCCTGAAAGCAGCAATGTCATATGAAGGTCTGCTCCCCATTAATGGAAATGGATTTGTGATTAATAGCACAATACAAATTCCAGAAGGATTTAAGTCAAGCGTAGATGAAAAAGAACCTTACAAAATGGAAGAAAATATGTGAAAATTGTTCGAATATCAAATATAAAGCGAGAGAAAGAATTTGCTAAGTAGTGAAGTATTGGAGGATATAGGAAATAATAAACATATAAGGAATGAGTAACCTCAGTAGTAATAAATGGCAGTGGTGATGCCTTTTCTCCACCTGTGAAAGGAATTTTTCACCTATCAACTGATTTAACATGATGTAGCTCAAGAGCTTGATGAAACCAACACCTCATGTCCTGCTTATATAAAGTTGACAGTATCAATGGATATCTTGTCAGAAAAGAAAAAGTCATTTAACAGTTACTTTAACAGAGAGAAAATGAGATAAGAAATCTGCCAAACGATGTGTTAGAGAACTATAAGGATGGACAAAAAAATGATCATGAATAACTCAGCATCAACGTGGAAAAGAACTACCCTCCGCTTTTACAAACCCCCCTCCCCCCCCCCCCCCCCCGCCCAGGGTGAGACAATACAGGGAGAGATTGGAATCATGAATCACAAAGTACTTAGAGGGATAGGACTCTGCTAACTCTGGTACCCTGCGGTGGGGAAACATGCAGGATGGTCCCCTCCGGCTGCTTTCAATATGGCAGAAACGTGCAAGAGGGACCTCCTCCTGGAGGATGAGGGACTTCAAAGCAGTGATGGGGGCTTATTAAGGCTGATACCTTTGAGGAATACACTGAGGTAGTTCTGGAAATGCCAAACAATAGACAGAATGTCAGGAAAGGAGGTAGGCACAAAGTGATGGAGCCAGGGTCATGGGTTCGGTCTAAGGACGTGCTAGTAGGAACAAGAAACAAGGAGCTTGTCCTTCTGCCTCCTTCTGTCTCCCTCTTCTGTCCCTGTGGACAGAATCGAAGAGGGAGTCGCTGCGAAAACTGAACTGTGCTTTGCAGAGTCTGAGCCTGCGCATCTGGAGTCAAAGTACAAAGAGAAGTGTCCACAGAAATCTGGAGCTAAGAAATAAAAGCCTACAAAAATAAAAGCTTACAATTACAAAATAATAGCTTACATGTATGAAGTACCTGAAATCCTTTCTACTCCCTTCGAGGATTCCATCTTCACAAAAATAATTAAGAGCTTGAAGAAAAATATGTGAACCAAGATGTTTTCTGTGGTCCTGGGTATAAGATGAAATATTTCAAAACAATATAAATCTTTAAGTACAGGACAAATTAAAAATTAATGGTCATAATTTTATGGGATACAATACTATGGTCATTAAAATGGCAGCAAAACATTTTTATGACAGAAAATATTTAAGGAAAAGGTGAATATTCTAGATTAGGGTAATGTCAGTGTGCTGTAATATAGAGAGTGAAAATACAGCATATTAGTGAAAATATGTTCCTTCCCTCTCGGATAATAGCCCAGCTGCTTTGGGGTTGGCAGGGCAACACAACTTCATGTGGTCATTCAGAGCGTCGTATTCTTTTACCTTATTACTTGGCTATTTATGAAGCAATTTTTCCAAAATGTATTTCAGCTCTCAGGTAAAAGATGCCAATGTCCTGCGAATGCGGCAGGTTTTTTTTTTTTGTTATTTTTGAGATACTGCCGCAATATAAGGAAGTCGCTTCTAGTGATTACTATAAATACTAACTTAGGAGGACCACATTGGTAGCCTGACGATTCAATTCAAGCCTTAAGTGACACTAACGAAGGATTTGCGCTAACGAAGGATTTGCACATAAGAAAAATAAGTGGGTTAGAAGGCTAAGTGTCCTCCTAAATTTAAAGTTCTGCTATCTAACAAACTATAAAGTGCGACTATTTTAGAGGCCTGCTGAACGTTACAAATCAATGATGAAGTTCTATTTACCTGGGCATTTCCAAACTGAAATTATCAAAGCATTTGGCTTTATTTCATTCATGTTCATATTTGATACGCTTCATATCCTTTTTACCCATATGTTGTATGTATGAAGTCTATGATGAGCATTGACCAGTGACCAATATACCTAATGTAGTTGAGAGACAACCAATTGATGAAAAGGATCATAGCCCATAAAGTTAAGGGGGTTAAAGTTAAGACATGCAGGTACAAGTGATAAAAACCTCCATCTGAAGATAATTTTTCAGAGAGAACGTCCTAACTTTGTTGGAAAACACACAGACATAAAACATTTTGTGATAGAAAACAAACTTTAAGACAAGTTATGGGTGAGCACTACTGATTTTCTTACTTATTTACTCACTTTCTTTGGATTTTTTTGGTAATAATATTTGGATCTTCTTCATTAAATCTTTTAACAGAAATAATTTTTTATGTAGTTTCTTCATTTTACAAAGTTAACTCTTAAAAATACTCTACTCTTGTATTTGCAAATCCTTGTAAGGAACATTTATATTTTCTGCCCATTGAGTTAAACCCTCTGTTTCTGACCAAAATCACTATAATGTAAACTTAACAAGTGTGGTATTGTTAAGTGTAGTATTATCTCTTCTGCCACCTTGGGGGAAAAAAAATCAGAAGCAGAAATCTAGAAAATTCTTCCTTTTCCTTCGTCAGTTTCTATTTAGTTTGTGAAGATAGTGTGAAGTTTGATTTGCGTAAATGATTTTGTTAAAAGCGTGATTTGTGTAATGATTTTGAGGTCAGGCTGCCTGGACCTGGGTCTGACTTCATACTTTCCAGCCATGTGAACTTGAGCAAGTAATCTATGCTGCAGATGGATCCATTTTCTCTGTGAAATGGCAAATACAAGAACACCTCTTGCATAGCTTTATCGTGACAAATACACGTGTCCATAGTGCAAAGAGCTTATTGCATGGTAAATTATCATAGTATTTTAAACGTTAGTCTGATCACACGAGCAAGACACACTTGTGAAATTTAAGCAGTGAAATACTGGAATGCAGAAACCTGGTTGAACTTACTGGAGTTAATCAAAATAAACATTTGGTAAAACATTTTATAGAGAAATTGAGATTTTATATCCAAAGGCACAACCAAAGGAGGGGCACCTGGATGGCTCAGTAGGTGAAATATATGACCCTTGATTTCAGCCCAGGTCATGATCTCTGGGTCCTGGAATGGAGCCCTGCATCAGGCTCCCCACTCAGTGAGGAGCCAGCCTGTCCCTCTCCTATGCCCCTCCCTCTGCTCATGTGTGCTCTCATAAATAAATAAATAAATAAATAAATAAATAATAGAAATAACCACAAGAAATACCTGGTAATTTATATTTCTTTTTAAAATTATGTTTTACCTTAGGTTATACATGGGTTAAGAAAGATTTCAATTCACAAAATTCTGGATAGAAACCAGAACTACACTATTTCTCAATTATAATCATCTGGTTTTATCAATAAAATATAGCTTTAATTGTACGAGCCTGGCTGGCTGTCTCGGTCCATGGAGCATGAGAATCTTGAACTCAGAGTTATAGGTGTGTGCCCTGTGTTGGGTGTACAGATTACTTAAAAAATATAAAATCTCTGGGAAAAATATACAGCTTTTATTGTTAAAATAAATAGTTGAAAATAAGTAGATAACTGTTGGCTTTGTAAGTATTTCCCTAAGCTACATGCTATAACTCCTTGGTAAATAATTTAGTTTCTGATGATATTTAAGCTAATGACATTTAACCTGACTATTCTTAGTAATTCCTGGCCTTTTAAGAAGAGGTCAAAGAGATAAAAGAAACACATAAAGCTTTCATTTCCTTATTGTCTCAAATTGGAAAAAAATAATAATTTGTTAATGTAACATAATATTGCATGCATGAAATAAATCATCGCTTATTCTTGAATGAATGCAAATGGGCATTACCTAAAGAAATTCCTCATTTAATTGTATCCCAAACAACATGTGTCTAAAAAAGTGATTGCTGAAAATAATTGTTGAGAGTTCTTTATAATATTATTGTCAAGAATAATGAGGAGGTTTGAATCTAAAAATATCTAAAAAGAATTTGGTAACTAAAACACACCAGATTGGTAGATTAAAGGCAAATAGTACCTCCAAATATTATCATTGATAATATTCTCTTCCTCAATAACTTTATACTTTTCTTTTTCAACATAGATATTGACAAAAAATTTCTTAATAGCTTCTTACCTGTCAGATAATACTTATGCTATTATCATTTTGCTTCTTTGCAGACACATCACTAATACTGTAGAGTTAATCGTTCCTAAACTCTTCCGAACTTAAAAAGAACCTTTAGGGCATTAACACCAGCAACCAGTAAAGACTCTTGTAGTCAATCACCTGGTCCTTCATGAGCGTTTTTGAGGATTACAATGCCAATAGGAATCATGTAGACAACAATCGTGAACGTGGGTCAGTTACCGAGAAGAAAAGGAAGAGTCGCACCTTAGTTTTGTCAATGAACCTTCTCAATGTCAAAGACATCAGTCAGCAGGATAGCATGAGGGACATTGTCCCATTGCATGAGGCCAGGGGTCACCATGTATTTATTGGCTGGACACTCTTCCAAGTGATTTACATTAGTGCCCCCAGCAGCCCGATGAATGTTATAAAATTATTATATAGATTTTATTGATGAGTAGACTGGAAGACAAAGCAAATGAAAATGCTAACCCAGGGTCATGCAGCTAAGCCATAGTGGAGAGCGGTTCACAGTCTGCAGGTCGGCCCTCTACCGCAAGGCGATGGGCTGTTCCATCAGCCTGTGTTCTTCCTGTATCCAGAGGTAGCTGTCTTCTTACTAGGTACAGATTTGTGAACACCACTTGGTGACTGAGATCTTAACTATTGTATGTTTCTTGATCTTCCCAAGACAACACATTGTTTAACTTTATGAAGGGAGGAAAGCTAGGGCCATCCCATGGAGCAATAAGAACAAATGCGTTTCGTTGTGGAATGTCTAGTGATTGTCCCTACACTCCAGCATTCCCTTCCCCATCACTACTTTTGACTAACTTGTGACATAAAGAAATCATCAGGGCAGCTTTGGTGGCTCAGTGGTTTAGCGCTGCCTTCAGTCCAGGGCGTGATCCTGGGGACCCGGGATCGAGCCCCACGTTGGGCTCCCTGCATGGAGCCTGCTTCTCCCTCTGCCTGGGTCTCTGCCTCTCCCTCTCTGTCTCTGTGTGTCTCTCATGAATAAATAAATAAAATCTAAAAAAAAAAAAAAGAAATAATCAGATATAGTGCATTAGGGTCCATTCTAGTCATGCTCTGGGCCTGCCTTCTGAATTGGGCAAGACATATATCTGGTTCCACTTGCATTCACTGGAGTTTCAAAATTAGATTTCTCTAATGTCAGTATGGTTCTGCCTACATTCTCGTTTATGTTCTCTGTTTTTGTGGTCTAGTTTATCCATCGTATACTTTTCTATTAAAAAACAAGAAAAATCTAGAAACTGAGTTACTTAAATTGAAAATGATTGTTTTTTAAATCTTCCATTTGGGATGTTTCCATGTCAAAATTATGTAATCCAGTGTGATAAATAAAAGATTCAGCAGTTTTCACCAGGCAAACTCTGTCTACTTTCATACCTCGGAACCACAGAGAGTCAGAGGTGGAAAGTATCAACGTCATGTCAACCTTAGATAGTCTATGGAAGTATTAAGAAGTTAAAAAAGATGTACTAAGTAAAGGAACTATCAGTGTTATATTTATTTGAAAGAATTTATAAGCAATAATTTTAACCATAATACTTTTAAAAATATATTTTTTATATGACAGAGAGGGAGCAAGCACATGCAGGGGAGTGGCAGGCAGAGGGAGAGGGAGAAGTAGGCTACCTGTGGGGAGCCTGATGTGGGACTTGATCCCAGGACCCAGGAACATGCACTGAGCTGAAAGCAGGCAACCACTGAGCCCCCTGGGTGTCCCCAGAAGAGCTAATTTTATTCAACTAATCTTAGATTTGATGAAACTGAAGCAGAGCAGATTGCAACCTGAGAGTCCATCAGTTCTCATCAATTATTTCTTTGAGTGATTGCTTAGTCCCTAAACTTGACCCCTTTCTTAACGCTGATAAATTACTTGAAAAACATAATTTATTCTTTCTTTTTAACAAAACCTTTTCCCTGTGCCCATAAACTCAAAAGAATTCCAGACTGCTGTATGTACGTGTTTGCCAGACATGCCTACTGAGATCAGGACTACAAACCATAAATGAATTAAACTGAGAAATAAGAGACTCATGGTATTGCATTTTATTTTCCTTTCTTGTCGCTCATTCACTTGCCTTGGACATTCTTCTAGACTTTTTCTTTTATTTCACCTCCTTGTAGGTGAGCTATCTTTCTGCATTATCGGTCTGTTCTCTGCAATGCATTCTGATTCTGTCAACTTTTTATTTTTATTGGGAATATATTGTCTGTATTTGTCATTTTACTTAAAAGTCCCCCAAATGATCTGAATCCCAGGGTGACTTTCCTGAATTCTCTCATATTTGTTGAGCAGAAGTCCTGGAGTGGGCCTCAAAAGATGTATAAATCTCTTGAAACTTTTTGGAAATATTGCTGTTTCCACTTCCAATCATACACTTCTGCATATTCACGCAGAGCTAGAATGACCTTTTTAATGTATAGCCATCATGTTACGAGCCTCCTTACAATTCTTCAACAGTTCCTCATCCTTGAAGATAAGAGTTGAATTTGTCCTAAACGTCATAGAAGCCCCATCATGTCCAGATATTTGATTCAGCCTCTAGCCAGACATCTAAGCATCCTTCAATGCAGTATTACAAACTCATGGCTTCCATTCTTTGCTCTCTCTTATAACAAGTGTTTATGTTCCTTAAAATCTATGGTATTATAATGTACTTCCCCCTTGGCACTAGTAGAATTTGCCATTAACTTAAATTTTCTGTATTGAAAGCATAACTCATTCGCAACATTTCTTTAATTACCTTAAACCACTAAATTCCATATTGTATCTGAAAAAATTAGCAACTTTTAGTAAAAAAAAAATTAATAAAAAGCATCTTCTTGGAGTTTACCAATACAAGCTTCTTTTTGTTCTTCTCTGCTAGTCCTTTGTGCACAATTTTCTCTGTGTTGTTCCCCAGACTTATAGGGGAAGATACCTCTCCCCTCCTCACTCCCACTCACTTTTCAGACTCATTTCAAATGTGACTTCCAGATGTCCTCGGGTTCCTATTTCACTACTTTGGAAAGTACTGGACCCTGGACCAGAATAATCAGCATTGCCTGAGAAGTTAGACATGCAAATCTTTGGGCCCCACTCAAAAACATGCACCTAGACACCAAGATCCAGAAAGTAGAAATGGATTATTTTTTTTTTCATTTTGATTGCTTTTAACCATTATTTTTGTTGTATTTGTTTTATTTGTACAGGCCTGGTATAGGGTAGGCAATCAGTAACTAATGACTATTTTTATTTTTTCCCTTCCTGTTATAACCGTATTGCTTTCTCTATGTATATGTACACACATATATTATACATCTACATACATAATTGAGATATACTGAATTTTTAGTAATACATATTTTCTTTTCCTTTATTTCAGGCAAAGTGACCATTATAAAGATCGCACATCCAATCTTTTTCTTAAACCACCATTTTTTTTAACATTTTAAGTAATCTTTCCACCCAATGTGAGGCTCAGACTCACAGCCCTGAGATCAAGAGTTGAATGTCGGGATCCCTGGGTGGCGCAGCGGTTTGGCGCCTGCCTTTGGCCCAGGGCGCGATCCTGGAGATCCGGGATCGAATCCCATGTCAGGCTCCCGGTGCATGGAGCCTGCTTCTCCCTCTGCCTGTGTCTCTGCCTCTCTCTCTCTCACTGTGTGCCTATCATGAATAAATAAAAATTTAAAAAAAAAAAAAAAAGAATAAAAAAAAAAACAACCATTTGTTTAAAAAAAAAAAAAAAAAAAAAAAAAGAGTTGAATGTCATATTGACTGATCCAGCCAAGCACCCCAAGATTGCATATTCAATCTTGATATATTTTTTTTTCTGAAAATTCAGTTACTTTACTGAATGTCTATATAAACACAACATGTGTGTTACATTGGTGTGTGTTACATTCAATGAATCATGAAAAGCTAGCTGAGTGGGAAAGGACTCAGAGTTGTTGGTATTTTACTTATTAAAATATAGCCTCAAGAATTATGGCTTGATTCAGCAAAATAGATTAGTTTGAAACCAACTGATATTACTAAAATACATATGGAGTATTAACACAAGAAAGTGAGTTTTTACTGGTATGAATACTCCGTAGCTGATGTCATCCTGTCAGGGAGCGTACTGTTAGTGTCCCTTGCAGTCACCTTCATTTCATATTTTTGACAATTAATTAAGAAACATCATTCATTACAAGATTATGTTCAATTATCTTAAAAAATCCCTTTCATTCATACATCTTTTAAATCATACCGAGCTCTTTGGCTTTCATTTATTTTATTCAAAACTGAGCTAAGCTGATAAATCTTTTATTATTTTATTTAATACAGAGTATAATTCTCTGCAGCCATACTCATTAGACAGTTATCTCTTATTAATTAAATGGATAGCATTTACATTTTAAATTACTCTAACAGGTCTTTTGATGATAGTGGTCTAATGCCCTAGAAGAATAGAGAAACTTTTAAAATAAGTGGAAGGTCATTATCATCTTATTTGTTTTTTTTTTTAACACTAATGAGAATTATAGGAAGTAATAGAATATTAATGAGGACTTTATGTCAATTTTAAACTCTGGGTGAAAATAATATGACAATATATATTCGGATGCTTCCACCAGTGCATTCAAAGGCCATACACTCCCGGAAAATATTCAAGTGTTGTCTCATTCAAAACACATACTGAAAACAAAATGTAATTGCACATAAAATTTTTAATTTGTAACTACCCAGGCAGTCATTTCAGGTAATTTTTCCCATTTTAAGTATTTTAATTGATATTTTTATACTGTGAAAGTCTTTATCATCATCCCAAAGAAATCAGTAACCCAATCATAATTTTGAAAGGAAATGAAAGTGTTTATAACTTCTGATTAGCTTTATTATTATTATTGGTAAACCTGAATATTCAAAATACATTTTAACTTATTTTTTAATTATTGTGTATGTCACATGGCTAATTAGAGAGTTATGAATGCAACTAAAATAGTGCTCTAGCATAGAAAGCAAATTCCTGTTGTAAATGGATTTATAAGTGTACTTGCTGGATGTATCAGCCACATTAAGCTGAGAACAATTAGCCATTGGATTTTAATATAAGACTAAAATAATTACTCAATATAAGGACATTCAAATATATAAAACTTTATAAAACAGGATATTTTAGTAAATATATTCAGTAAAATTAATATATGTATGTTTATCAGTTATTTTAAATGACCAGATAATATATAGTACCTGGAATGAATCATAATATTTAAATAGCTTAATTACTTTGAATATTATTCCTGTGTTTTTGTCATTCAAGAGTAGCAAACCAGTTTATATATGTGTTTTATAAAGTCACCTAACCAAAAAACAGTATAGTTATAAGTCTCATGAAATGCATTAGATTTTAAAATCCTGAAAGTTATTCCTATGGTTTTAGGATAAGAATGATACATAATCTATTTTTTTTCATAATCTATTTTAATAACTAATTAAATATTAAATGCATTTGTTTACAATTGCAAATAATTTTGACAATAGATCATTAAATATTTAATTCATTAAACAGCTATACGGTAAGATACCATTTGATCTATTTTGTACATATAACCTATGAATCACTTGAATCAGCGTTGGTGTATATTTTTGTTAATTTTATACTTATAAGTAGATCTGTATATCATAGTATTTATTTCTGTCACTTGTCAATTTACTTTTGGGGGAAAATACTTTTCTGAGTGAAATCTTAAATCGCTAATTAAAAAAAAAAAAACAACATTTTATCCAAACACAATAGATAAAGTTATTAGGATTTAATTCAAAACTTTATTGAAATTTAATGAGTTTGGGATTAGAGAAACACATCTGAGTATCAATTTATACTATAATTTTAAACTAAAAATTTGTGACTGAATTAATCTTTCTTTGATACACCTCTTCTCTCTGTGTATCTCCCCCTATCGTCCAACAGAAACTTAGACACAGATAACTTTTCATTAAGTATAGTGGTCTCCATGAGCTCGTAACCACCCCTCTCTTTCCTCCTCTTTCCCTTACTTCTTGTTTCTTCTCCCATCCCTATTACTGTGGGTTCTGTGACATTGAAATATTCCAGTTTTCTTTGGATGCAGAACATGCTGCCAAAAACAAAAACAAAACAAAACAAAAAAAAAACAAAACAAAAATTTGCTTTGGGGAGATTGGTTTGAATCAAATTGATTCCTGGAAAATTGACCTAAAGTTATTTCCATCTGCTTACAAAACAAGTTTCTTAAATGTTTTATTGGTATGACAAGTTTAGCTTGTTCAAGTACAAAAGCCATATCTTCGCCTTGAAATAATTTAGTCATATATTCTTCATTGACTGGTATTGTAATATTCCATCTGTCCTCCCAGGCCAGACATTGAGAGTTATATTGGATTATTCCCTTCCATTTGTGCTCTAGAACAAATCAGCAAAATATCTTATTTTTCCTGTAAAATATGTGATGCATGATTTTTGTTTCAGTTCTGTTGAAGGTCATTATTACATCTCCTTTAGCTCTTCTCACTAGTCTAAATTACTTGAATTTACGCTCATTTTCCTCTCTCCATCCTGCCTAACACTAAATGCTTTTTGCGTGAAATTGCTGCTTCGTGTATCACATATTGTGTAGCAGTATCTTATTGCTGGTATTTAAAACCTAGAGTTCTATAAATCTCAAGATGTTTCTTAAATTCTCACCACCATAATAATAATTATTTTCATTGTATCAGCACATTATTTTTCCTCAGGTTATTTATTCATTATTCCTTATTTAATACTGCATTTTCCTGGGCAAATGATTTCTGTTTTCAGAAGTACCTGTTTTTATGTTACTGTCCAAATCCATTCTCCCTTTCCATTCATAGCTTACATTTTTCCTCAGCTTTGAAAACTTGAAGATCAAAACAGTTTGCCTTTTTAAATGAAAACCTGTAAGGACAGAATGAGTAACAGAATTCTATTCATTTGTGCCTCTATTGCCTAACCAACATAATTGAAAGGTGCTGATAAGAAGAAGCCTTTATTAAACTACCAGATGTCTTTCAGTCTTCCATCCTAGAAGAATAGCACTGAACATATAGCAACTATATGAATATTAATAGATCACTTTAAAATTAAAACTTTTTGGGCAATGAAGTATATGTATATTTTGGTTATTGGATAATTCATTCCCCGGTTTATTACTTTTACAGAAAATAATTTTTACTCCAGAGAACAAAATTGAATAATTAAGAGGATTTAGATTTTTTTTCATTTTTTTGAGATTACATAAATTTATACTTATATTATTTCATACTTTACAATAGGAAGTGGGTACATTTTCCACAATATTAAAAAAGACATATAAATTCTTTCTACAACATTCCTAGTAGGTGATAATATAGGTCTAACATTTATACTTCTTTTAAAATATTTACCTTTGTAAATATGTTGGAAATTCTTTTATTGGAATGTTGTAGCACTTATCGATGATCATGACTGTTGTCTACCCTGTGCAAGTTTTCTTGATCATGTCTAGATTTCCTTAAGCCATTCATTTCTTCAAATGTGTTTATGAATACCCACTCTGTATCATTCATTCTTCTACATAAGGGTATAAAGATAAAAAAATAAATAAAACTAGGATGTTCCTTGCACTCAAGAAAAAAAAAATACAGATATTTGTTTCCAGAGTTGTAAATTAGAGATAATGGTACCAACCTTATGGTTGTTTTGAAAATTAATTGATTTAATGCGGTGAAGAGTATGGCATTATGTCTTGTGCATAATGCATGTTCAATAAATGTTAATTTATTTCAGTGCAACCTATGATGGCATCAATATTTTTGATGGCCACATCATAGAAGAGACTCACTTTGAACATCTATTTCATTAGACATTCTAAATGTCTTTGCAAATGCATTGGGGCCATTTTGAAATATGTGCAGTTGATTTCTTTGCACCTAGGTTTGAAATCTCACATTAGTTTTCATCCTTTCAGATATGGTCAGTTTTTAGATTAGCTTTTGATTTTATGAACCTGGAATTTTTCTCAATTTTATATAGTATAAGCGTTTTATCAGCTTTCTACCTATGTCAGCATATTAATCACAAATAATAAACATCACAAAACTGATTAATCCTCAAAAGTCTTTCTAAATGCTACTAGAAATTTATCTTGAGTTTCACACTATTTTTTCCATAAGAACATTTGATCATGGGAGATTAATTTAGGATATTTTAAGTGTCCTAAATATAATTTTCTCTGGAACAAATTCATCTATTTATTTAAAGGACTATTGGGGTGATCATGTCAAATACATTATTAAAATCAAAGTCCCTCTACATTTTTAAAATTCCATGATATAATCAAGTATCATGCCATGACTTGCTGCTGAATACAGATTACTTCACAGGCATTAATTCATTTCTTCAGAATTCTCACATGCTGTTACTTTAATAATTTATTCCACTGTATTGTACAGAACCATGTCATGTTTGACATTCATTTTGTAGAATCAGTTTCGGGAAATAAACTTGACAAAATACTGTTTATAAAGGCTATTCAAAATTCTTAAATATCCTTTTTTTCTTCCCCTCAGAACTTCATGAACTTATATGTAAAAGTTAAGGCAGTAGAGTATCTAACATCTTTTTTCCAGTTTTAAAAGTTTCTGTTATACAAGGTTAATGAAAATCTACTTGAGAAAGGATTCCATTCTCTGACATAGAATGTCAACTTTCAAAATATTTTGTGTGAGATATTAAATAGCTTATTGAAAATGAATAAGATGAAAAAAGTTCATTGGTCAAAAAATTGAGAATTGGAGTTAAAACAGATTGAATAAGTTTATTCAGTGTAAGACTTATCAATGCCTTTAGCATGTAAAATATAGTGAAATAGTCCAGGGGAAGGTCTGGTTGCTTCCATTTCTTTACTCACTGAGCATTACTCATTAAGCAATGGTCTCATTTTTTTTCCTTCAGAGATTATCTCTCAAGCTTGGCTTTTCTCCCAAATCCATTGGAAAATTCTGCCTTAGGAGATCCTTGGTTGAAAATTGCTCCCAGGACCACTGTAGCAGGCTAAAAATTTAGGATATAGGTGTCCAAGCCCTCAAAATCAAATGGCTTTCCTCAGTCAGGGTCTAGGTACTTGAGAGGATTTGATCATTATAAAATTTGAAGGTACAGGGATGATCAGGTTCATAATCATTTGGAAGTATTATAGCATCAACATATATCTTATATATGATAAAGCGTTGAAAAAATAAAACTGTATATTTTAAAATTTCAGGGGTATAGGACCACTTTATTTCTTTATTAAGGCATTTTCCTGTGATAAAATTCTGTCATTATTTGAAAGTTCCAAAAATGCCCAAATGCCCATTAGCAGTATCGAGAAAAACAATTTTTGAGGGCATTAATTTTGTTAGTTTTAATGTACAGTTGCATTATTGTAATTTAAATAGCTGTGGAAAAAAAACCCATAAAACTGTCAGAGGAGTACTTTAGTGTAATTTTCAGCCTCTCAGAGTTCTGGATGACCTTTTCTTGTCAATGTTACAACAAAATAGGGAATTAAAGTAGATACATTCATTCCTCTATTTTTTTTTAAATCAGTTTCCCCAAGTGCTTGTTCATTCTGCACTGTTTCTAAAATTATACCAGCTACAGAAGCCTACCTACTTATTATCTCACACACATACTATTTTATTTGTTATGGGAATGAAAACATAGGTTCAGTACATTATAATTTTAAATACAGCTATACACTTTTTATTGTGCACATTTTGTATTAATTACACACACTATGCATGTCATGGGTAAAGTAAAAGCTTATAATTAATGCAAAGACAGAGGAAAAAAGGACAAATCCAGTGGTATGTGGCTTATGACCTATCACACTGTTATAAATTGTATAGGAAGGGTAGAAATATAGTTAATAGGCAAGTCATTTGAAGTATTTTATCAAACAGGATGGGGTTCCCAAGCTTCTAGAACTAAATGAGAGATAATACAAGCCGTGCAATTTTGTACTTTTCAGGTGATAAAATATGTCTCTGTGCAATGACACATAAAGTTGCAGCGAGAATTCTTATATGTTGGTATTTACCTCTATTACACACAGTAAAAAAACAGCACACCTGGAGACCAGATGACCCATTTGTTCTTTTTTTTTTTCCCCTCAAAATATCTATGTGGCATTTCATCAGTACTACTGTTCATATGAGTAGCATATGCTAGCTTGAAGTAAATGCCAGCATATCAAGATAAATTCTAAAGACGTAATAGCATCTTGAACATCCCGGGTAACTGCTTATATTTTCATGTGTAAAGAATGGCCATTTAAAAAAAAAAAAAAAAAAAAAGGAGCAAACTTTCTTGTATCATGAGATTTAAAACCTCTATAAAGAATTTTTTTTTAATAATACATCGGTAAATATGTAGTACATTAAAAAAAAAGCCAAGATATCAAAATTTGTTTTTTTTTAACCTAACTATACCTAATTTTATTTTATTTTTTTTATTTATTTTTTTATTGGTGTTCAATTTCCTAACATACAGAATAACACCCAGTGCCCGTCACCCATTCACTCCCACCCTCCGCCCCCCTCCCCTTCTACCACCCCTAGTTCGTTTCCCAGAGTTAGCAGTCTTTACGTTCTGTCTCCCTTTCTCATATTTCCCACACATTTCTTCTCCCTTCCCTTATTTTCCCTTTCACTATTATTTATATTCCCCAAATGAATGAGAACATATAATGTTTGTCCTTCTCCGACTGCCTTACTTCACTCAGCATAATACCCTCCAGTTCCACCCACGTTGAAGCAAATGGTGGGTATTTGTCATTTCTAATAGCTGAGTAATATTCCATCGTATACATAAACCACATCTTCTTTATCCATTCATCTTTCGTTGGACACCGAGGCTCCTTCCACAGTTTGGCTATCGTGGCCATTGCTGCTAGAAACATCAGGGTGCAGGTGTCCCGGCGTTTCATTGCATTTGTATCTTTGGGGTAAATCCCCAACAGTGCAATTGCTGGGTCGTAGGGCAGGTCTATTTTTAACTGTTTGAGGAACCTCCACACAGTTTTCCAGAGTGGCTGCACCAGTTCACATTCCCACCAACAGTGTAAGAGGGTTCCCTTTTCTCCGCATCCTCTCCAACATTTGTTGTTTCCTGCCTTGTTAATTTTCCCCATTCTCACTGGTGTCAGTGGCATTTCTATACACTAACAATGAGACTGAAGAAAGAGAAATTAAGGAGTCAATCCCATTTACAATTGCACCCAAAAGCATAAGATACCTAGGAATAAACCTCACCAAAGATGTAAAGGATCTATACTCTCAAAACTATAGAACACTTCTGAAAGAAATTGAGGAAGACACAAAGAGATGGAAAAATATTCCATGCTCATGGATTGGCAGAATTAATATTGTGAAAATGTCAATGTTACCCAGGGCAATATACACGTTTAATGCGATCCCTATCAAAATACCATGGACTTTCTTCAGAGAGTTAGAACAAATTATTTTAAGATTTGTGTGGAATCAGAAAAGACCCCGAATAGCCAGGGGAATTTTAAAAAAGAAAACCATATCTGGGGGCATCACAATGCCAGATTTCAGGTTGTACTACAAAGCTGTGGTCATCAAGACAGTGTGGTACTGGCACAAAAACAGACACATAGATCAGTGGAACAGAATAGAGAATCCAGAAGTGGACCCTGAACTTTATGGGCAACTAATATTCGATAAAGGAGGAAAGACTATCCATTGGAAGAAAGACAGTCTCTTCAATAAATGGTGCTGGGAAAATTGGACATCCACATGCAGAAGAATGAAACTAGACCACTCTCTTTCACCATACACAAAGATAAACTCAAAATGGATGAAAGATCTCAATGTGAGACAAGATTCCATCAAAATCCTAGAGAAGAACACAGGCAACACCCTTTTTGAACTCGGCCATAGTAACTTCTTGCAAGATACATCCACGAAGGCAAAAGAAACAAAAGCAAAAATGAACTATTGGGACTTCATCAAGATAAGAAGCTTTTGCACAGCAAAGGATACAGTCAACAAAACTCAAAGACAACCTACAGAATGGGAGAAGATATTTGCAGATATCAAAATTTGTAAAAAAAAAAAAAAAAAAAAATTCAGTGAGAAAGGTAAGCCAGAGTGATGTGGCATTTTATTAGAATCCATATGTTTTGGTCACCCCATGGGCCTGGGGGTGTCAACACACATGAATTTGAATTTGAGCTGAGAAATTCTTATTATAAATTATTTCTTCCCCTGATGTGACGTGAATGAAAAGCCTGACTTGTTATATTGTCCCCACTGGGTTTTGGCTTCTCACAAACTCAGAGTCGAAACCAGGCTTTAGCAATGAGGCGGGATATCAAGCATTGGGTGGTCCCTAAATTCAAGGACTGATAATAGAGACTAAACTCATTGCTCAATTATCCTTCTGAGCTTGAATGTAACTTAGACTCTGAGAAAGGTCTCATTTCCCCTTTTAAAATCCTTCTCATCTCCAAATTACAGCATCCCACTTGATAAAAACTTTTTCTCCCAAACCCCATTCTACAGGGCCTCTGTGCATTTTATTGTAATTTTATTTCATGTTGCAGTGTGTTTTCAAAAATGTAACTACCAGCGTGAGACCTTGAATTTGAACTTCACTTGACTAAGTAAATTAACTTTTTAAAATCTCTTCTCGGGACGCCCGGGTGGCTCAGCAGTTGAGCACCTGCCTTCGGCCCCAGGTGTGATCCTGGAGACCCGGGATCGAGTCCCACGTCGGGCTCCCTGCATGGAGCCTGCTTCTCCCTCTGCCTGTGTCTCTGCCTCTCTCTCTCTCTCTCTGTGTGTCTCTCATGAATAAATAAATAATTAAATAATTTTAAATTTTAAAAAAAGATCCCATTTTCATATCCTTTGGCTACATACCCAGAAGTGGCATTACTGAATTATAGGGTAGTTCTGTTTTTAATTTTTGGAGGAACTGAACTTCCATACTGTTTTCCTGGGTGACCGTACATCCTACCCACAAAGATGCCCTTTCCCCATGCACAGCAGCACTTGTTACCTCGTCTCCTTAGTGATAGCCATCCTAACCGATGGGGAATGATGTCCTCGTGTTTTGATTTGCATTTTTTGTCGATTCATGATATTCAGCATCTTTTCACGGACCTAATGACCGTTTTATGTGATCTTTGGAAAAAAAAATATCTTTTGAGGATTATTTACCTATTGAATTGTATATGTTGCTTAATAGCTTGATTAATAAACCCTTATCAGATATATGAATCGCACATATTTTCTCCCACTTTGTAAGTTACCTTTTTTTTTTTATGTGTGTTGACTATTTCTTTTGCTGTGTGGAAGCTTTTTATTTCTATATAATACCACTTACTAATTTTTGATTCTGTTGCCTGTACTTTTGATACCATATCTCCTCCCCCACCCCTAAAAAATGTGGCCAAGATCAATAGCAAGGATATTTTCCCCATATTTTCTATTAGGAATTTTGTGGTTTCAAGTCAAATTAATTTTTGTGAATTGTTTAAGTTAGGGATGGTAGTTTATTATTCTGCACAGGATTATATAGTTTCCCCAGTACCATTTCTTGAAGAGCTTAACCATTCGTTATTCAGCATTCTTGGTTCCCTTGTCAAATACTCGTTGACTTTTCATGCATGGGTTTATTTCTGGGTTCTTGATCCCATCTCATTGGTCTATGTGCCTATTTTTACGCCAGTCCAATACTGTTTTGATTACTATAGTTTTGTAATACAATTTTATGAGGAACTGTGATGCTTTCAGCTTTGTCCTTCTTTCTCAGGATTGCTTTAGCTATTAGGATTTTTGTTGGGCAGGTGTGAATTTTAGGATTGTTTTTCCATTTTCTATGAAAAACAACACTGGGCATTTGATAGTGATTGCATTGAATCTCTAGATAGCTTTGGGTAATACGGATATTTTGATAATATTAATTTGTCCAATACATGAACACAGAAAGAAAGTGTCATTCCCCATTTGTTGGTGTTCTCAATTTCTCTCATACTGTTTACAGTTTTCAGTTTACAGATCTTTCATTGCCTTGGTTAAGTTTTCTTTTCTAAGTTCTTTATTGTTTTTCATACTATTATGAATGGGACTGTTTTCTTTATGTCCTTTTTAGATATTTTGTTTTTAATGTTTAGAAATGCAACTGACTTCTGAATGTTAGTTTTGTAGCCTGCAACATTACTGAATTTGTTGGTTATTTCTAATAGTTTTTAGTGAAGTTTTTAGGATTTTACATATATAAGATCATATAATTTGTAAACAAATATGATTTTTACATCTTCCTTGTGAAATTGGGAACATTTTATTTATTTTTCTTGCCCGATGGCTCTGGGTAAGACTTCCACAACGATATTGAATAAAAGTAGTGAAAGTGGGTATCTTTATCTTGTTCCTAAGATGTTGACCCTTTAACCATTGAGTATGTGTTATGAGATTGTCAAATATGCCTTTAATTATGTTGAGGTAAGTTATTTTTCTACCCAGTGTGTTAAGAGTCTTTAACATGAAAGGGTGCCATATTTTATAAAAATGCTTTTTCTGCACCAAGATGACTGTGTCATTTTAACTTCCTATTAATGTGATATATCACATTTATTGACTTGTGTATGTTGAACCATGCTTGTATCACAGCCATAAATCCCACTTGATCATAGCGGATGATCCTGTTAATGTCCTGTGAGATTTGGTGTGCTATTACATTATTAAACTATTTGTTAAAATATTTGACACCTCTGTTTATCAAGGATGTTGAACTGTGGTTTTTCTTTTCTGTAGTGTCCTTGTGTGTGGCTTTTGTATCAGAGCAATGCTTGTTTTGTAACATGAATTTTGGATTATTCTCTCCTTTCCAACTTTTTGGAAGAGCTTGAGGATGATTGAAATTAATACTTCTTCAAATTGCTGGTAGACTTTGCCAGAGAAACCATCTATATCTAGACTTTTCTTTGGAGAGTTTTGATTACTGACTCAATCTCCTTACTTGTATTGGTCTGTTCATATTTTCTGTCTCTTCATAACTCAGTCGTGGAAATTTGCATGTTTCTAGAAATGTGTCCATTTCTTCTAGGTTCTCCAATTTGTTGCTGCATAATCCTTCAATGTAGTCTCTGATAATCCTTTTTTATTTCTCTGATGTCAATCTTAATGTCTCCACTTTCATTTTTTATTTTATTTTTTGAGGCTTCCCTCTTTTTTCCTTAGCCTCACTTCGCTGAAGTTTTGTCAATGCCATGTAACTTTTCAAATAAACAACTTTTGGCTGACTGGATCTTTTCTACTGTTTTCCTGGTCTGTTTCATTATTTCCTGTTCTGATTTATGTTATTTCCCTACGGCTAACTTTGGGATTAGTTTGTTTTTCTGGTTCTAGTCCTTTGAGGTATAGAGTTAGGTTTTTTATTTGTGATGTATTTCTTCTCCTTCTTCCTCTTCCTTTTCCTCCTTCTTTTCCTCCTCTTCTTCCTCTTCTACTTCTTTTCTTGAGAAGGCTCCACACTGGATGTGGAGCCCATACAGGGTTTGAACTCATGACTCCAAGATCAAGACCTGAATTGAGATCAAGAGTCAGATGCTTAATGGGCTAAACCACCCAGGCATCCCTGTATTTTCTTAATTTATGTTTATCACTATAAACTTCAATTTTGGAATTACTTTTCATGCATCCCATAAATTTTGGTATGTTCATTTTTGTTGATTTCAAGAACTTTTAAAATTTTAATTTCTCTTTTTATTTCTTCTTTGACCCCGTGGTTGTTCAAGAGTGTTATTAAGTTTCCACATATTTGTAAATTTTCCTGTTTCCCTCTTGTTATCGGTTGTTAATTTTATATCATTTTGGTAGGGAAAGATACTTGGTATGATTTGAATCCTCTCAAATTTGCTAAGACTTATTTTGTGACCTATCATATGATTTTTTCTTGAGAATATTCTATGTATGTTAGAGAATAATGTGTATTCTGCTACTGTTCGATAGAATGTTTTTATATAACCGTTAGGTCCATTTGATCTACAATATAGTTCAAGTCCAATATTTCCTTATTGATTTCCTGTCTGGATGATTTATCCATTGTTGAAAGTCAAGTATTGAAGTCTGCTGTGATCATACTGTCTGGTTCTTTCTTAGATCTGTTAGTATGTTCTAATTGTTTTATGTATTCAGATGTTGGGTACATATTTATGATTATTATATCCTCTTGATGAACTTACTACTTTATAATTATATAGTGAACTTCTTTGTTTATTATTACTATTTTTAGTTTAAAGTCTACTTTTTTTTTTCTGATACCAGTATAGCTACCCCTGCTCTTCTTTGCTTTTCATCTGCATCATATATCTATTTCCATCCTTTTACTTTGAGGTTATGTATGTTCTTAAAGCTTGAGGCTACAGATGGCTTTGTCAGTCTCTGCTTGTTTCTTTCTTCCTTCCTTTTCTTCCATTTTAGCCACTCCATGCCTTTTAGTTAGAGAATTTAATTCATTTACATCAAAAGTTATTATTAAATGTAAGAATCAATTAATGCCATTTCATTTTTTAGGGGATGTTTTGTAATTAACCTTCGTCCTTTTGCCCTCTCTGCCTTCCTTTGTAGTTGATGATTTTTTGGTGCTATGCCTTGGTTCCTTTTTCTCTCTTTCATGTGTATCTATTTGAGGTTTTTGCTTTGTGGTTATTGTAAAGCTGACATAAAATATCTATTGATATAAAGCTGCTAACAACTTAACTTTGATCACATGCAAAGCCATTGCCACTTTGGACCCTCTTTTATGTTTTAATGTCACAGTTAACCTGTTTTTGTATTATGCATTCATTAATAAGTTGCTGTAGCTATAGTTATCTTTTAGATGTTTATCTTTAGCCTTTGTATTACAGTTACGTCTTTAGCATGCCACCCTTTTACAGTATTCCAGTTTTCTGAAGTTGATGGCATACTTACCTTTATCATTATGCTGTATATTTTCATATATTTTCATGTCACTAATTAGTGTTTTTTAATTCCAGCTTGAAGTACTTCTGTCAGCATTTCTTGTGAGGCAGGTCTAGTGATGATGAAATCCTTCAGCTTTTTTTTTTTTTTTTTTTTTTTTTTCTGTTAAAGTTCCTACCTTTCCTTAATTTCTGAAGTATAGCTTTCCAGATAGAATATTCTCGGTTGGCATTTTTTTTTTCTTTCAGCACTTTGAATATATCACCCCACTCTTCCCTAAACTGTAAGAATCTGCTGAGAAATCTGCTGATAGCCTAAAAAAAAGATGATCTCTTTGTCTTTTTTTTTTTTTTCTTTGTCTATAATTTTTAACAGTTTTATTATAATCTGGCTTGGAGGAAATCTCTTTAAGTTACATTTGTTTCATTATCTATGACTTTTATGAACTTCAATCTGCAAATCCCTCTATAGATTTGAGAAGTTCTCAGCCATCGTTTAAATAAATTTTCTGTACTTTCTCCTTATCTTTTTCTACTCCAGTAATTGTTTCTTTTGATGTTACACCATTCATCATACAGGCTTTCTTCATGCTTTCATTCTTTTTTTCTTTGTTCTTCTCGGAATGGATAATTTCAAAACTTCTGACTCCTAATTCACAGATTACTTTTTCATTCTTGATACATTCTGCTGTTGATTTTCTCTACTGCATTTTTCACTTCATTTATTTACTTCTACTCCACAATGTGTTAATTTTCATATTTCTATGTCTTTGTTAAATTCCTTATTTTGTTCAGGTATTATTTTCCTGATTTTGCTATCCTGGTTTTCAATAATTTCTTGTAGCTAACTACACTTGTTTAAAACAACTATTTTGAGTTCTTTATTGGGTAAATTGTGGATCTCCATGGCTCTAGGGCCAGCAATTGAAAGATTCTTGTCATCCTTTAGTAGTGTAATATTTCCTTGATTTTCTCTATTTCTTGAAGTCTTGGGATGCTGTCTTTGGATTTGCAATATAATTACCTCCTCCAGTCTTTACTGACTGACCTTAGGAGAGAATTGCGTTCCGTTAGTCATGCTAGAGATTCTGAGACTCTCTTGGCCCTTCTGTGGCTAGGCATGCTTCACACATCTTGGTCCCTCTTGTGGTAGATTTCTTGAATTTGTATGCCTTCTCTTGATCCTGTAATATATCAGGCTGAGTGCTGACAGCCTACCTTTGCTTTTCCAAGGGTAAGCTAAAGCTCAAGTTTGTGGCTTCTTTGTGGTCCACAGATCTAGGGCTGGTTTTATGCATGTTCTCACTAGCTATCTGCCAACACTTACTCTTTCCATCTCTGTGAACATACATAGTGAGATACAGAATGGGGGAGCATTAGGGTGAGACAGGTGTAGTACGGGGTACCTATGGGTCATTTGAGGGAATCCACGGGTAATGCATCTCAAATGGTTCATAAGCCAGCTTCTTGATGGAGTCTGTGATGCATTTACTAGGATCTGCTTCCCTTTAATGCTCTCCCATAACCTCATTTGCTGCTCCCCCAGACTCTTTACCTCCTCACTGCCAGCAGGGAAGCCAGGCACTCACTCAGATGCTCTCACTTTCCCCCATGGGAAAATCACAGGCTGAGAAGTTCTCATTTGAAACAAGGGTGGAGCAAGGGTGACTTGGGTAAGGTCAAACTATTCTTATCCTCTTCAAACTGTCTAAATTCATAGTTTTTATTTGTTTATTTTTGGTTTTGCTTTTCTTCCGATGGTATTGGAACTTCTCCGTTGGAAATAGGGACTTCCACAAAGATGCATTTATGGGTAATTGTCTTAGACAGTATTCTTCAAGAGCTCCCAGGCAGTGACTTACAGGAGCTGAAGCCAACTCATGGGCTACTATAGGGTTCACTGCTGTGGCTGAGGTCTGCAGGGAAGGTGTGACTACCCAATGCATGTGTAGGTGTGACTCCTCCCACACCCCTTGGTGTATGGCACTAGGCCTCACAGCTCCCATAGACACTTTTGTCCATGGATAGAAGCCAAATCATTGTTGTTGAGAGGGATTTACTGAAAAGGATGCCTTATTCAGCCATGTTGCTGATGTCATTCCAACTTCTATCTTTAATTTAGACATTAGCTTTTTACTTAGAACCTAACCTAGCATTAGACACTCTATAGGACTTTACAAAACTTAATCCCATTTGTTATTCTCTGTACAAATGTCAAAGGAGTGGGCAGCATAAATGTTATATATTTGTCAGATGACATTTAGTATTTTCTATACTATTTCATCAGTGTCTATTTTTGTTTGAATGCTTGTTTCTTTTCTTCTTTGGTGGCCTTTGGTCACTCCCACCTGGCATTTTATTTATTTATATATATTTTAGCAAAATCTAATTCGCTTAAAATGATCTCTTAAATTCATTGACAAATCTATTCTGCTTACATAAATGGGGAAAGAAAATGCATTCCTCTAGTTGGCCTCTATAGAATTTTTTTAAGTGGCAACACAATCTACCTATGGTTGTCTGGTTGATTGAAAATGATCTTAGTTTGATTTTGAGATATCTTCTCTATTAAAAGTTTGTATTTTAAGAAAAATTTTATTAAAAGATTTGAAATGCTAATTCTAAATTTATTCAATTCAAGAAAAAACAAAATTGTGATTATCAATAGATTTTTGGAGATGTTATAAAATAAAATTGCATTTGATAGGATATCCTGACAGTAATTTCAGTTAAAATGTTACACAGAATTGCCTTTTTTTTATTAATGTACTCAGAAAAAAAAATAGTTACTCAGAAATAAATTTCCTGCCAACCTGTATGGAAGGTAACTCTAAGGGAAATTACATTCATGTTGGTTATGCCTGAGTGTGCTTCACAGGTTGGAATTTCAATTACTAAGGACCTTCTGTTAGTGAGCCAGGAGAAATCTGTCAGTTAAAAAAAAAAAAAGTGAGTAAACTAAAAGTATCTGTTCTCTCAAGCTTCCTCTATGTATAGGAAGAATCAATTTGCTTTCATCTTAATCCCAAATAGAAGGAGCAATTGACTTTGGGGAAATCCTGTAAAATTTATTGCTGACAGCGTGTTAGAGAGTACTTTCTAAGGATGACAGGACACAGGAATTGATTTTGCTTCCAGTGACACCAGGATAACTGATTCTCTCAATCACATAGCATAGCTCTGGGGTTTGTTGTCACTTCACTCTGCAGTTTGAAAGGTTTATATCAAACATGTGGGAGGACAGTTTGAAAGGAGATATCCAATCTGGTACTTAATTAGTATGATGTATCAACTGCTATTGCCCGTATTCAGATAATATTGCAGAGAGTTAGTCTACTAAATATATAAGAAAGAGAAATATTGACTTAAATATAATAACAGTATTTAAATATTAACAAACAGATGAATGGAAAAAATAGTTTGTTTATTCTCCAAATATTAATTACAGTTAATTTTAAGAAAAAGCCCAATTTTGAAAAAAATACTCTTATTAAATGGCATTATATTCTCTTATATGTAACTTTAATGTTCATAATATACAAATGGATTTAATTATCAAATACAGTGGTTGGTTTTAGAAGACTAAAAGGAGATTTTCTTGAGTAAACAATATTTATATCTTGTTGATTTTAGACTAAAAGGAGCTTTTTCTTGTGTAAACAATACTTATATCTTGTCACTTTCATGGAGTGTATATTACAGGTATATGTGCATATACATGTATGTATATACGCAGTATGATTACCTATATATAAATATACCTGTATGTGGACTATGTTGTATCATTATATGTTGAAACCTACATGCATGTACAGTCACATACATTTAGAGATGCACATATATATATTCAATTTAATATGTGCACATATAATTTACATATTGTAAAGTACTTTCAAGTACCTATGATGTAGGCAGAGATGTGTGAGCTACACAATACAAGAGAAAGGACAGAATATTACAGATATTTTGTCACTTCTTTTCCTCCTTACTTTTATACCTTCCCTCAAAAAAAAACAAACAAACAAACAAACAAACAAAAACAAAACAAAAACACAACACAATTTTCACAGGAATCAAAACCAGGATCAAAATACAGACATTTTATCTTTAAAGGCCTCTATAATAGATTGTAAGTGAGCCTCCTCCTATTGTCTCAGAGTTTTCACAGAGGCTGCTGAATAAAAGCTGAGGGAAAAGCAATAGCGCCCAGTTTTATCACTCTCTAATTAGAAGTAAGAGATATTTATACATTAATTCCAAAGGGAATGACTCAAGCATCATTTGGGGAACTTCATCCAGCCACACACCCACATCCTCTAAGAGAGGTGATGGTTGAAAATGTGGAGGAGAGGTCCTTATTAGACAAAATTGTCAGCATATTGCCCATTGACCTCTTTTTTGTATTCCATCTGGGACTAAGGTATGGAATATTTCTTTTCACCTTAAGCCAAATAAAGGACATTCCAGGGTAATCACAGCAAGAATGTGTCCAGCTCACTGTAGCTTGAGGACCCTGGAGACCAGTAGGAGAAGCTATACAAGCATAGGCTAAAATGGCAGAGAGAAAAAGCAAAAACTTATAGCAAAATGAATGTGTGCCATGGACAGCAAAATTGGGAAAATTGGGAAAATCTTGGGAAGATTCTAAAGAGTATTGACTGAAAATTTAAAATAATCCTCCATGAGAAAAGTTAGATTCTCTTGACTTGAAGGATGAGAGAGAGGTGCTGAGTTGCTGGAGAAGCTTTGGACATTATCTATGTTGAGGTGACTGCTCTTTCAGGTCCACAAATATGATGCCCAAGAAAGATCCAGCAAGGGAACCTGGAAGGCTCAGTTGGTTAGGCATCTGCCTTTGGCTCGGGTCATGACCCCAGGGTTCTGGGATTGAGTCCTACATTGGGCTCCCTGCTCAGCGGGGAGTCTGCTTCTCCCTCTGACCCTCCCCCAACTCATGCTCAATCTCTCTCTCTCTCTCTGTCTCTCTCTCTCTCTCATTCTCTCTTTTTCTTTATTTTTCTCTCTCAAAAAATGAATGAATGAGTGAATGAATGAATGCACAAGAAAGATCTAGCAAGGGTGCATCAGTGATGACAGGGCACCAACCCAAGATTACAGCCAACTCTTCCGTGTATGATTGTGTTGCTTTTAGCAAATCCTCCCCTTATATGGGTAAGATTCTGGAAGGATTTACATTAACAGTTAACTAGGGAGTAGGAAAAAAATGCTAAAAAAAAAAAAAAAAAAAGCCAAAAAGTAAATAAATAAATGAAAATATAAATAAATAAATAAATAAATAAATAAATAAATAAATAAATAATAGATAAAAAATCAATTAAAAAAAAGAAAAAAGCCAACTAGTTTATATCTCAGTAGAGGCTTACAGGCCTTGACTAGATCCGGTTTGGGGTCTGCTATTCTGCACCTGATTATTGTTACATAATTAATACTGGTCTGGAATTTTTATGCCTAAGCAAGGAACTATTTATAAACTATATTGGATGGAGTGCCTGAAAAGCTATAGGGTTTGTCTGAGGTTTTACCTGAGAGCATAAAAAAGAAAGGATTAGCCCACAAATCAGAATAAAGGAATCATGGGAGTAAAAGTAGTTTGGTTTCTGGTTACAAGCCAAATCTAGATCTTTCAAAAATCCAATGTCCAAAGGTATGAAGTCATTTCATTATCTAGCAACTGTCCTTTTAAAGAAATGCATTATTTTACCCAAATTTAAAGTAAATAGACATTTCTAATCTAGTTATAGATTAGAACCTTCTTTGCCATGCCTGGTACCTCCTTAGCTCATACCCCATCATGTTTCCATGGTCCCTCTGAATGGTTTATTACCTATGGTCTCAGAATTTTCAATCTATAGTCCACACTTTCTCCATGCTAGTATTTTTAAAGATCAGAATCTAGTCATTTCACTTTTGTTTCATAAACTCCAGTCTTCACCTCTCCCTGTCCTCCAGCGCCTTCAGACTATGAGCCATACATTTTTACAGTACATATTGGGCCCTTTGTGATCTGTTTCTTATTCACCTCTGGGGTTCATGTTTTGTACCACTAAATAAGCTCCAACATTTCCTCCAAAACACCATGCCTACACATCTCTTTGTAAATGACAGTACTACTGCATGACACTTTCTGCCATTTTCTTTACTTGGCTCATGGCTACTTTCCCATCAAAATTGGTCTCAGAGGCACATCTAACCGATGATTTCCTTCAAAGCCCTCCCTAACTATTTTTCAACCATCACACTGAGCAATATTTCCCTATGTTAACCTCTTGCCAGTTTCCATTGTAGCACTAAGTCTGCCATAAGGAGATAATAAAGAGTCACTGATAATAACATGAAAATGCCAGTAAAATAAAACTTCTAAAGAAAATGATATTTTAATCATTTGCTTTCACCAACATGTGAATGTAATAAAGATGTTAAAAGATGAAGTAAAATTTAAGTAATGAAGTTAATGGTAAATCCTACCTACCAGTTAAAAGGCAAAAAAATGAAAATGTATGAAAATGTATAAAATATTAACAGTAGCATTGTTCATAAATTGCTTACTTAAATCTCAGATAAGTTTTATAACCTTACCAAAAAAGTTTTACATAAATTATAAAACCTATGAAAAACAAAAGAGAGAAATTCTTATTTTTATTTTTCCATTCCCTAAATGAGGAAAGTGCTTTACGGAGGGGTTAAGTGAATTCACAGATCTAATAAAAGAGCAAGACAAAGAGTTATCCCTATTTCTGTTTGATTCTGAAGTTCTTACAGTTAACTTCGAGGTTTTACAAAATAATCCATGTCACCTGCAATTCTTATTTTCATTATATCTTCCTATCATAGGCTTTTATCCCCTCAAATAAAAACAGAAATACAGATTGCTGCTTTTAGCTGAGTTCCTAAATGTGCTCACAGCGTTCTTCATCATAGATTACAGGAGCAGACAAAATTTTTCCTCATAATTTGGATGAGACTCACACAGAATTTCCATTTTGGACAGACTTTAGAGGAAACTCTGTCTCTGGCTTCAGTTTTCTTATTCTCTCTCAACACCCCAACATTTTCTTTCAAAGAAGGTGAGTCATTGTGCAGCTGCTACTGATGGGGTGTTCTGACCTCTAAACAATTATGATGCTGCCACAGAGGCCCTGGTCTTCCTACTTTATGTCCTGATATTTTCAATGACTTTTCTGAAGAATTACATATGCAACTAGCTATGGGAAAATGTCTTTGACAACAAATTCTATTGAAATGCTCTTTTTTTTTTTTTTTTTTCCCAGAGATATTTTCTGGCAATTTTCTTCCTACAATATTTTCTGGAAAATATTGCCTTAATGTATTCATCCTTCCCACCACATTGACTGAGAAAGTATATAATACAAGGATAATGTAAAAGGAAGCTTACATATTTGTTAATGTTAATTTTTAGTTAATCTTAGCTGGAAGACTCTTTGTTTTACAATTACAAGCATATCGCTAAGCCTAGGCTTTTCTAGGTGGATATGCAAAAAAAAATTCTAAGAAGCTGATTTATTTTTTATAATTTATTTTTTTAAGAAGTTGTTTTAGTGTCAGTATTTACCATGTGAATATTTTTACTGTGTAGGTTAGAACAAGTAGTTTATAGATTTGCTTGTTATGTGTATTTCTTCCTGCCATAATTGAAAACTCTTGAGGAAATTTTAAGATTAAGGAAATATCTGGAGGGTGAAAAGTAAATCATAGAGAATTCTTGATTTAGCTTCTGCCATAAAATTATCTTGCTGAAAAAGTAAGTAAAATATGCAAATGCATCAAGAATATATAACTAGAGTCACAAAATAAGGCAAATCTTTTTATTACATTCAAATAGAAACATTTTTTCTAACTCAAATTAAAAGAGAAGTCCCCCATGTGCAAAAATGTAATTTATTGTGAAGATTAAGAAAGAAGCAGAATATTCGAGGTCGTTAAACTAAAAGTGGTATAATGTTGGTTCCAAACCAGGATTGTTTCTTTAGGATACTGTAAGTCCTCTTTAGTGTATGAAAATCCTTTTGAAGATTTCCTTTCTCTCTACCCACCCACCCCAACTTAAAGCTATGTAATCAATCACTTCTCACAGTGCAGCTTTCTGTCCATCAATCCTATCCGTGTGTTTTAATAAAAACACCTTTTTGCACCAAAAATAAATACTAAACAAAACAACCACTAAGTTTTTTTATTTAACTATTGAAATGATGAAGAAAAGTGACATTATAAAACATTATAAAACAATTTATCATCAGGGATAAAGAGATTTCATGTACGAATAATGTGAACATCACTAGAAGAGCTAAGAGGTAAAGGAGGAAAGAGGAAGATTTAATTAGGCAAAGACTCGTATTTGGTTCAAAAGTTTAATCTGAAAAGAAACAACAAACAAAAAAATGTGAGAATTAATTGCTAATGTTTAATTACTTAACCGACATTCCAGAATGTCTAATCGACTTTTTCCCTCTAGAACTAAGACATTAAATGTACCGGGCGTTTAGCTGAGTTATGCTTAAACCTGGTTCTAGAATCCAAGACTCTATTCGAATGGAGGGTTCTGTGGGCAAGTTCTTTAAAACGCATCACATCATCTTTTGTGCCTCCACAGCTCTATTTTCATCTAACAAAAATAGCTTATCAATTTGCTCAATTTTCTTATACTGATAAGTGAAACTAAGCTTTTCCGACATGTGGGATGGACTCCCCAGCCCCCTGTAGGCCGTAGCATCATCAACGCAAAACTAGTGGAAGAGAAGTGGGAACGGAGCAAGTCCTGTGTGATCAGTCTGTGGTCTGGCCGAGTTGGCCTAGGTTCTGAGGCGCACTGACCCTCCAATTTCCTGGCCCTGTTCCCTGAGCAAGTGCTGCTGCACAGAGGAGATTGCTGCCTCTAAATTGCCTCTGCTTGTTTGGGTCAGGCCTCTGAGACCCACTACAAAGCCATCCTTAAAATTACATCTGTCTCTAATTGCCTAAGGGATTCAAAATGTTGCATTTCTTGCCCTTAAAATAGGAATGTCAGTAAGCACCATGACTCCTCTAATTTTATCTTGTGAGACCACATGTCTTTCCTGGGGAGGTGGGTTGTAAATATACCCAAGTCTGTGAATGACTTTGACATTAAAAACAAAACAAAAACAACAAAAAACTTGCATCAGTGTTTTCCAAGAACTCCCTTTTATTATTGTTCTCACTCTCAAATTAGAGCACTTTTAATTTTTTAATTTAATTTTTATTTTGGTTTTCTTAGTGTTGAAATTTTTTCATAAGTTTTTATTTTGATTCCAATTGGTTAACCTGCAGTGCTGTATTATTTCCAGGTGTACAATGTGGCAATTCGGCAATTCCAGGTCACACAGCGTTCATCTGGACCAGTGTACTCCTTACTCCCCATCACCTAGTTCACCCATTCCCCCCACTTACCTCCCCTCTAGTGACCATCGCTTTGTTCCATGTAGCTAGGAGTCTGTTTCTTGGTTTGCATCTCTCTCTTTTTCCCATTTGCTCCTTTGTTTTGTTCCTTAAATTCCACATATGAGTGAAATCATGTGATATTTGTCATTTTCTAACTGACTTCCTTCACTTAGCATGATACTCTCTAGTTCAATCCATGTTGCCAATAGCAAAACTTCATTCTTTTTATGGCTAAAGTGATATTCCATTGTGTGTGTGTGCGTGTGTGTGTATCAGTTCTTCTTTATCCATCCATCTCTCCATGGACACTTGGGCTGCTTCCATATCTTGGCTATTGATGCTGCCATACACATAGTGGTGCATGTATTCCTTTGAATTAATGTTTTTGTATCCTTTGGGTAAATACCCAGTAGTACGATTCCTGGATCATAGGGTAGTTCTATTTCTAATGTTTCAAGGAAACTCCATGTTTTCCAGAGTTTGTACCAGTTTGCATTCCCACCAACAGTCCATGAGGGTTCCCCATTCTCCACATCCTTACCAACACTTGTAAACTAAGAGCATATTTGATCTGAAAATCCATTATCTTCCAATTAGAAAGTTTTCTCCTTTACCTGATCTTCATCAATCTTTTCTTCTTTCCCTTCTGTTTTTGAACATGGCATGTGCTATATTTTAACACCTTTAATGATTTTATTTTCAGTTATAAAATATGGGAAATTTTACCCTATATCAACTTTTCTCTCTTATTTGTGTTTTCCAAATTCTTCTCTATATGTCAATATGTTTTTTTGATCATTTATTTAATTTGGATTTTTTCAGTACTGGTGTGGTAGTTTATTGCTTTTAGACTTTTATTTTTTAAAATTAATTTTTAGTGTAATTTTAAAATTTATTTAAGAGAGAGAAAGCATGCAAGTGGGGGAAGGTGTGGGGTAGAGGAATAAGGAGAGAAAACCCCAAGCAGACTTCCTACTGAGCAAAGAA